>NC_061083.1:3091693-3126693 GCF_021917145.1 Hypomesus transpacificus
CTCTCTCTCCCCTCGACTCCCTCGCTCTCTCTCCACCATCTCTCGCTCTGTCTCTCTCTCTCCATCTCTCCCTCGCTCTCTCCAATCTGCCCGCCTGGGTTCTCTCTCTCTCTCCCCGACCGCGGGCCCTGCCCCGCACTCCAGGTGGTCAGTGGTCCAATGGCCGTGGTCAAGAGTATCGACCGTATGGCGAGCGGCCTCAGCCCTCGCCTGATGGCGGAGACGGAGCGTCTTGTCATTCACAGCCCCAACATTAGTGAGTCACTCACCGCGCCAAAGCCAAAGCCTCTCCAACCTCTAAGAGGCTCGGCTCTGAATGAGCAGAGGAACTTCACCGAACAAAGCAATATCGAACCGCATACTGGAGAGGGCCTGTGTTCTGTTACTCTGCAGTCACGGCAACATGTAACCATGCATTTACACCGCTTAATGAATCGGATGCATCCAGTTTCGATTATCTGTCTTTTTTATTTTGCACCAGACATCTCCGACCGACCTCCTCGATAGTTTTTATTGAAGGAGACCTGTGCGGTTGTGTCCCCTTTTGTATTTATTAGAGTTGGAGGTCCAGCAACACAACTTGGAGCAAGGATCTGCCGGGTCCAAGTTCTGCGGCCCCGAGACGGACAACAAGACCAACCTGGACTGCATCTCAATCCCGTTCCAGAACATGCGAAACCTCCATGACAACGGTAGTCCGTGCCCATGTTCTTCTAAACTCCTCATTCTATCTCCTTTAGTGTTTGTGTTTTTTTATATATCGTCTTTTGTCAAATCCATACATTCCTTACACAGTAAACACTTTTTCAAGTTGACATTCCGCACAAAGCCTCGATCAGGCACACGGCGAGTGTACTATGCACTCTTCAGCTTTCAGTCCCAAGGACTCAGCATGTTTTGGTTGCTTCAAGAGATAGTTTAGTCTTCACATGCTTTACAAAGTTTGTGCTGCAGGGGCGATTCTAGCATCAGACCTTTAGGGGTGCTCAGCCCCCAATGACAATGTGACATGAATACAGTGCCTTGGAAAAGTGCTAAACCCCCTCACTAATAACAGGAATGCGAACAGGTCAGGGGGATCACATAGGTTACCCATTTTGGTTTCATAAAGGTGAGTCTCACCTAAAGGGGAGGAGTTTACATGCCTGTAATAAATCCTTAATTTCACTGGATAACAATTAATACATTGATGTATTATTATGCAAAATATTGAAAGAAATAAAAAACTAAGGATGTCCCTTTCTTCATGAACTACCAGCATCAAATTATAATAAACAATAATAATTTTAATTTTTTATTATTATTATTTTTAGGGGTGCTGAGATGAAATTTAGGGGGCTTGAGCACCCCAAAAAAGGGTCTAAAAACGACACTGTTGTGCTGTACAATATTTAGACAAAGGAAACTCATTTATAACCAAATAAACCATTTCACTCCATTCTTCAACCGTTCATATTCAATTTTTAAGATGTTTCTAAAAAAATCTATCTTTGTGCCATGTCGATGAGCAGGCTTTCACCAGGTCACACTGGTGAACACATGGTATGGCTCGTTGCGTCCTCTATTCAACCCAGAGGAAAACTTCACCAACATCATGTTCCCGACAGTCACAGATGGCAGCCAGAGGTATGTCACCACAGGACTGGCCGTCAAGCAGCCTTTCATCACACAGCAAGCCACGCTTACAAAGGAAGAAAGGGAAAAGCTTTGGAAACATTTTTGAAAATCAGTGTCTTCTTAATACACACCTGCTGACATTCCAATTTGTGTGTGTGCGTGGTTGTGTGTGTGTGTGTCCGTGTATGTTTGTATGTGCGCGTGTGATTGAATGTGTGTTTCTTTGTATGTGTGTGTCTGTGTGCGTGTGTGCGTGTGTGTGCGTGTGTGTGTGTGTGTGTGCGTGTGTGCGTGTGTGTGCGTGCGTTTGTCAGGTACCTTGGTACCATCCTGGGCTCCTCAGTCATCTCCACCACAGTGCTGGCCGACGGTCAGCCTCTCAGCATGGCAGTACGCTTCCAGCTGCAACACAGAACGCTGGTGAGTCCATCAGAGACACTCCAGCTCTGTCCCACTCTGTCCCGTGACAGAGGCTCTGTCCGTATCCATAACAAACCAACTGTTCTCTTCCAGAGTCCAGCAGGAATCATCCATGACCCAGTGTGTGCATTCTGGGACTTTGAACTCATGTGAGTACATCTCCAGGGGTTTAGCACAACCGTAGAACAGATGGAACCCAGTTGCAGGGTTATCTCTGTGTCTTTGCCTCTGTTCCTCATCCAGGCCAGAGGCTGGGGGCTGGTGGTCCACCAGGGGCTGTGAGGTGGTGTCCAAACAGCACGGCTCCACCGTGTGCACCTGCAACCACACCACCAACTTTGCCCTGCTGCTGCAGGTGTACGAGGCTCAGGTAACAGCCTGCGCAAGCCACTCTCCGTCCGACTCGATTTCGATCCCCCGTTGTGCGCATTGGTCTGTATGTTTGTACCAATGCGTGTGTGTCCATGTGTGTGTGTGTGTACCAGCGGAGCCAAGGGGAGGAGAAGACCCTCCAGCTGCTGACGTTCGTGGGCTGTGGCGTGTCTCTGTTTGGCCTCCTCTTCACCTTCATCCTCTTCGTCGCTGTCGGGTGAGCGCCTCAGCACAGAGACCTCCTGTCGCTCTGGGTCCCGGGTAACCCTGTCTCCCTGTCTTCCTGTCTCACCTGTCTCCCTGTCTTCCTGTCTCCCCCCGTGTCCTGCGTGCATAGGGTCCCAAAGTCGGACCGCACCACGGTGCATAAGAACCTGATCGTGGCCCTGGGGACAGCAGAGCTCCTGCTCATGTTCAGCGACTGGGCTTCAGCCAACGAGGTGAGACTCTTCATGTTCAGAGACTGGGCTTCAGCCAATGAGGTGAGACTCGTAATGTTCAGTGACTGGGCTTTAGCCAATGAGGTGAGACTTGTCATGTTCAGTTACTGGGCTTTAGCCAATGAGGTGAGACTCGTCATGTTCAGTGACTGGGCTTCAGCCAATGAGGTGAGACTCGGACCAGTAGCTGCATCTCAGAACATGACTCACTCGACCCCAACGGACGTTATCGGTCATGGAGTCTACTACATACATCGTGTGTACGTTCATGACAATTATTGGTTCGGGACCAAAGGTACCCTATGTTCGCTTACTCGTCGTAAGTGTCCATGGGGTTTACTGGCCACGCCCTGCCCTAAGTGCGCCCTGTGTGTCCACTAGGTGGCGTGCCTCTTGGTGACGGCGCTGCTTCACCTCTTCTTCATGGCTGCCTTCTCCTGGATGCTGGTGGAGGGGCTGCTGCTGTGGAGCAAGGTGGTGTCGGTCAACATCAGTGAGGACCGCCGCATGAAGCTCTACTACGTCATTGGCTGGGGTGAGAACAACCTCTCTCTCTCCGTCTCTCTCTCTCTGGCTCTGTCTCTCTCTGTCTCTCTGTCTCTCTCTGTCTCTCTCTGTCTCTCTCTGTCTCTCTCTCTCTCTGTCTCTCTCTGTCTCTCTCTCTCTGGCTCTGTCTCTCTCCGTCTCTCTCTCTCTGGCTCTGTCTCTCTCTGTCTCTCTGTCTCTCTCTGTCTCTCTCTGTCTCTCTCTGTCTCTCTCTCTCTCTGTCTCTCTCTGTCTCTCTCTCTCTGGCTCTGTCTCTCTCCGTCTCTCTCTCTCTGGCTCTGTCTCTCTCTGTCTCTCTGTCTCTCTCTGTCTCTCTCTGTCTCTCTCTGTCTCTCTCTCTCTCTCTCTGTCTCTCTCTGTCTGTCTCTCTCTCCCTCCTCTCTCTCTCTGTCTCTCTCTCTCTCTCTCTCTGTCTCTCTCTGTCTCTCTCTGTCTCTCTGTCTCTCTCTGTCTCTCTCTCCCTCCTCTCTCTCTCTCTGTCTCTCTCTCTCTCTGTCTCTCTCTGTCTCTCTCTGTCTGTCTCTCTCTCCCTCCTCTCTCTCTCTGTCTCTCTCTCTCTCTCCCTCCTCTCTCTCTCTGTCTCTCTCTCTCTCTCCCTCCTCTCTCTCTCTGTCTCTCTCTCTCTCTCTTCTTTCTCTCTCTGTCATCCCCCCCGAGTCTGTCTTGTAAACTGCTGAACACGAAAACATGCACAGGTGGAAAGCCTAATGTTCTGGGTGTCTCATCTATCCTGTTCAGACGAAACAGTGAGCGTTACATGAAAAGTCCAGGGGGTCTGTGCCACCACATCAATGTAAACCCTTTTCACCGACAACATTGCTAACTCAAGATGCTTTCACCTGCCCTGCTGAAATTTACCTAATTGATTGATTCATGTTCTTGCTCTTCCAGGCCTTCCTGTTGTCATTGTTGGTGTGACCTTGGCTGTTTCCCTGGACAAGTATAAGGCAGACAATCACTGCTGGCTTAACGCAGAGAATGATATGATTTGGGCGTTTGTGGGGCCTGTTATCTTTATCCTGGCTGTACGTATAAAACATGACATTGTATTGTTCAGTATTATAAGACATTAGCATTGTATAGTGTACTATTGTAGCTCTGTTCTGCCTGTGTGGAAGTGCATGTGTGTGTATAAATGTCCACTAAGCTTGATTCGATACAGCATATAGAGTAAGGTGATTTTTCACAGGGTTGTGTGTGTTGTATGCCCAGGTTAACACTGTGGTGCTTTGTCGGGTTGTCATGGTGACAGTGTCCAGCGCTCGTCGTCGTGCAAAGATGCTCACCCCCAGTTCGGCATCTAAAATGCACACATTTGACCTGACCTGGTGAGACTCACGGTTTTCTTTCTCTCATTCTTTTGTCGCTGTCATCTTTTTCTCTCTCTCTGTCTGCCTCTATTCTGTTTATTACAAAGTGTGAAGGACTAGCTTTGTCAAAATGTCTCTTTAGGAGGGCTACAAAGCATCAAGACAGAAGGTAAACAATGTTTAAAATGATGGAAGTTCAAGCAGGAAATGAAAGAGCAGAGTTGCTCACTTTTGTCCTTGTAGACCTACAGTTCAGAAGAAAAACCTTTTTAAGCTTTCAACAAAGATAACCGTTGATGCCTCTCCTCACCAGAATGCTAATGCCTGTATTAGACCTAAATCATAGGCAGTTTTGCTAGTTTGACGGTTTTAGGAATCAGTCATTTGACTGATTCACCCCAACAATTGAACGTCTAAACATTCCCCTTTGAACAATCATCTATTCTTCCAATCGAATATACAAATCATGTTCTTCTAATCTACATTTGTATTTCAAGTATACTTCTAGCTTTCTTTACTCTACACCGTTTTCTTGTGTGGAAGAGTATTTGTGTGTGTGTTGACGTTGTACTGACGGTGTTGGTGGCGTAGGGCCGTGACGCGTCCGGTTCTGATCCTGCTGCCCGTCTTGGGTCTGACCTGGCTGTGTGGCGTCTTGGTGCACCTGTCCATGGCCGTGGCCTACGCCTTCATCATCCTCAACGCCTTCCAGGTCAGCACGGCCACGCCCCAGGACGACGCTATCTCGAGCCGTCTTATTGGCTGTTAGGGGGTTACAGTCAGGAAGTGAGACGATTAACAGGAACCTACAAAGTTATTTCGACGGGGGAAGTAGGGGAACACAAAGAGAGAGATAGGAGGAAGGAGTGAAGGGTGGAAGGACGAGGGGAGCCCAGGTTTTATGGACGGGGCGGATGTGCGGTCGAGGTGGGTGAAGCCGGCCCTAGGTGAAGCTGGAGGAGAGGTGTGTGTGGGAGAGGCTGGCCGGCTAGCTGGCTAGCTGGGCCTTTGAAGCCCAGGTCATGGCAGGGCTCCAGGGTGCTGAGGGCTGCCTCTTCCCCAGATGCACCTCCACCTCCCTTCCTATCACACCCCTGATAAGGACGCTAAATCAGCCCTGTGTGCTGGGGACTCCCCCCCCCCCTCTCTCTCTCTCTCTCATTCTCTCTTTCTTTGTGTCTCTCTTCTTTCTGTTTTTCTAGCTTTTTCTCTTTCTTTCTCACCACTTCTCCTTCCCTCTCTCTCCCTCTCTTTCTCTCCCTCTCTCTCTCTCACCACTTCTCCTTCCCTCTCTCTCCCTCTCTTTCTCTCCCTCTCTCTCTTTCCCTTTCTCTCCTTCCCTCTCCCTCTCTATCTCTTGTATCCCCGTTCCTTTAATTAATCTGAATGAGCTAGCCCCTGGGTGACCCCTGGAGAGCTGCTAGTTAATTTAGATTTACTGTGAGCGTCCAGGAGAGGGGAGATAAAGCCACGGTAGGAGTCATCCTCCTGTAGGGAGGACACCAGCTCAGACCCAGCCAGTGAAAACACAGAGAGAGAGGGGCCAGTGTTCTCACCTTGCAAGCTTCACACACACAGGAAACGTCAACACACTGTCTGGATGTCTGGGTCCCGTCCGTGGTAACAGGGGGTTGCTGATGCATTGTGGGTACAGCACGGCTGGATAATCAGAGTTGTTGTTTTGCTTTTTCCATAGGGCCTCTACATCTTCCTGGTGTACGCGGTTTATAACAGCGAAGTAAGTTGTTGGTTTTAATGTGTGATATTGATGTGAAATTCTGTGACTTTGCATAGCAGCCTCTTGCCTGCAGATAAGTGAGGATTTAACCGTTTGTTTATTGAAGGTGCGGAATGCCATAAAAAGGATCAAAGAGAAGAGAAAAGCCTTGTCTTTCACGGTGAGCCAAAATCTACAGCTATCACC
Organism: Hypomesus transpacificus; assembly: GCF_021917145.1. Lineage (NCBI taxonomy): Eukaryota > Metazoa > Chordata > Actinopteri > Osmeriformes > Osmeridae > Hypomesus > Hypomesus transpacificus. The sequence goes on from NC_061083.1 coordinate 3,098,323, forward strand.
ATGTTTCGGATCACATTCATTTGGGTGAAGACATATTTCTAAATCCTAAAGTGCAAGCCTTAACGACTCCTTCACCTTCCCCTCTACGTGTACCCTCGCAGTTCACTCATCAATATTTTGCCACCTCGCTCCCGGTAATACTTTACTGAGTCTCCATCCTAACGTTAATCCTCCTGCTTTTCAGAATTGTTCCCAGCCAATCACCTTCCTGGCCTCCCAGCGGACCCCTGTCATGTCGTGGGCCCACAGCCCCCCCCCTCCTTCCAGTCCTGAGACCAGTGACACCTCAGGTCCCGCCAGCTCCACCTCCACCTCCCTGGTCATCAAAAACGGTAGGGCTGGTGATCGGGGGCTGGAGTGAGGGTAGAGCAGGCCTGGAAAGAGGCCGGTGGTAGTAGCGGCAGGTCACTGGGGTGTAGGGCTGGGGTTAGGGTTAGGACAAGGGCAGGTGTCGGGGCTGAGGGGAGCACTAGGGTACGGGTGGCACGGTGTCTCACTAGACCACAATCAGAGCACTGTATCGGGCGAGTGACGACCTTGCATGCTTTTTGATTTCAGAGAGCTACAGGACTGAAAGCTTTGTGAGTTTCTCTTTCAAGCCAGCATCAGCAAACCAGGTGAGTTTTGTGGGATTCATCAGCAAATTAACAATAAAGGCTATGGGCTTCAATGTTGAAGGCTGTCTGAAATGATTGTATGGTGGTTTGGGATAAATCCAATTTATAATGTTGCTCTCGGTTTCACCAGGTGGTTCAACTGACAGCATTCAAGCCTTCAGGTAATCAAAACGTCATCTAACCATGATATGTCAGTAAACAAGCTTGCCTTTATCCATGCTTTTACAGACTGTTAATTTATATCTGGGAAACATTCATCTGAAATGGTTCATATTTATTAAAGGACTTTAACTGTGCCTGCTTATAAACATTTAGTCATTTAGCAGTCATTTAGCAGACGCTCTTATCCAAACGACTTCCATGAATCCTCTAAGGAAGCTGCCATTGTCCGTCTGATGTCTTCAGTGGGAACAGGGCAGATGGTGATGTCAGCTGAAGTGGAGTTTTAATCACCCCAAATAAGAGAAAGGGACGTTTATAATGGCCTCCCTAAATGTTTCTTTCTTTTGTGTCAAACACCTGATGGCTAGTGTTTGAGTGGCTCTTAGAGTCCAGTTCTGTGAGTCAACATAACAAAAACCCCTCTTGATGAGACGGACCCAGCCCAGCTAGATTTTCAGACAACTGGCCATCATCTACTAAAACACCTGCTCCCCCCCCCACACACACACACACACACACACACACACTCTCACACACACACACACACACACACACACACGCACACACACACACACACACACTCTCACACACAAACACACACACAGACTCACACACACACACGCAGACTCATGCAGCCACAGGTTTTTGTTTATGTCACAACAGGCTTACTCAGAGCGGTTTTCTCCTCTCTCGTTTGCAGGCTGCTGATCCACTGGGTTTGGTGTGACAGTGCAGTGATTTGACCAGTACGCAACAGGCAGAAAACACACATCCACACAAAATATGTGCAACGACTCCCAACACAACACCTGGACACGAACTCGCAAACACACAAAAAAAAGCACACTCTCAAACCACTCGAAACATCAAGAAACAGACGTTCTCTTCTTGCATGCACACAGACACTTGAATACTTGTACAGTACCGTTTGACGACACACTCTCTGGAAGATGTGTGTGAAGCAGGAAGTAGGTTGGAGAAGGACAGCCTCCCACAGCTCCTCCCCCTTACCCATTCCCAGGGCCTGGAGTCAGCTGCTGTTTGGGAAGGCCCTGTTCCAGTTTGCCAATGTGCGACTCCTGTTCCCAGCTGTGGTATCATGAGAGGCTAGGCCACGGTGCGGGTTGTAGGGCAGTGCGTCACAACCAGACAGAGCAGGCAAAAGTGGGTTCAAGCAAAGAAACCGGTTTATTCACCAACAAAAAACGTAGTTCAGGAAGCAAAACATCAGCTTCATGAAGTTGCTCCTCGCATCGGATCCTACCAATGGTATCCTCATATCAAAGTTCCTCTGGCATCGAACTCTGTTTGTGCCAGGTACTCTCTTCTTCCCTTGGTATCTGTGTCCAGCCTTTTGTCCTCTCTCCATCTCCCCACATTAGCTCCTGCCTCAATCAGAAGACTGAGGTATTTGCACCTGTCGGCGTGGTGCATTCTGGGAGGTGTAGTTCTCCCGTCACCCATCTTGTGGCATGGTAGCCACTTAAAGAGAGAAACACACCGCCCCTCTACCACACGTCCTCTCGTGATGTCACACAGTGTGCAGAATTGGTTCATAGTTTTGGTGGAGAGTGGGTCATATCACCTTTTGGGCACTGCGTTCATTCTGTGTCCGTGTGAGTTTCGTTTAGAATCTTATACGTAACTGTAATAATCTTATAACTCATCGTAAGCCTCAACCTATGGTTCGGAGGTTCTATTACTGTAAGTTACGACCAGACAACAGGATTGTGTTGTCAGTATAAGATCATGGATATAGTATTGTGTTATTTTCATATACAGTGTTAGAATAGAGAGCCATTTTCATCTTCTTGATGACTAATAGATGTAAACTGATCCGTGTTCACGTCGTGTTGCTTTCAAAGATACCGTACAGGGCCCCTAGCCTGGAATCCACCTATCACAGAGTCTGCTGTGGAGGACTTGCTGAGCTTGGCACATGCCCTCTACCTCCCCCCCCCCCCCCTAATTCTTCAGCGCGGTTTTGGCAGTAGCTTCATGTGGGAACTGTGTGCTCTATCTCCAAGGAGGGTTTATTTGGTCCCTTTCTGATGATGTAAGCATGTGAATTCATGGTCATAAACCTATGTGCTGTATATGTAGTGGGGCAGTTGTTGTTGTTTATGCGTTGTTTGTGTGATAAGGATTGTTTCTCCAAAGCCTTTGTGTGATCAGTTCTTGTGTTGATGTTGTGGTTACCTTTTGCATTTGTCATGTTGAGATATTCAGTTCAAACATGTTATCTCCCATTGTTATGATTTTCAGTACCGGAATCCAATACTCCTTGAGTATGACCGTACTGTAATGTGGTTTGCAGTACTGTTGCTTGTTGAAGTTATTCTGCATCATGAGAAGTTATGGCCTGAAACCAATGATCGACACGTGTTTATTTCATTGGCATTTATTGGCTTGATGCTATTACAATAAAATATATGTAAAGAAAAAACAAACGTTTCTTCAATTTGTCTGCATTGAAAAGAGGAGTGGGGTAAGAAAGGGCCTCACCACAGGAGGTTGAGACTTTCGCAACATCACAAAGACGACCACAACTGGAAACTCAAGAGGAAACAAATGTCATTGAAGAGAAACTTATGCAACATCCAGAGACCCCATTTTACAATAAAAGCATTTTTGACCCAAACAGAAAACAAAAAAAGCCTGTGTTTGTGTACGCTCCCGTCAGTTTCATTATATAAATACACTGTACAGAGTCACAGAGGTTACTTCTCTCTATACAAAAAAACGAAACACAATGGAAATATTCACAGGTTCACAGGCCAGTTATACAGTTTTTAAGGCAGGTGTAATGATTGTCTACAATACATTTAAACAGCCAACTGCCACATAAAAGGAATAGACATTCGATTCACAATAGACTCCATTCACAGTGTGTCTGTGACTGAATCAATCTACTCTAAATCCCATCAATAAAAGGATGCCCGTCTATACTGTTTAATTCAGCTCTTTATTGATCAGCGTCTTTACAGCATTTTCAAGAATGATCGAGTCCACTCCTTTCTTAAAATGGTCCCGTAAATTGTACAAGCTCACTGGATCCTTTCATTTGACTTAGAAAAAAGAATAGACTCTGTCTAATGCTTGTCCTCCTTCAGAACAACAGTCCTGGAGGGAATTCACAGTCCACGTCGCCTGCACTGGCCTTGACCAGCCTCTGAAGACAGGCTGGGTGGCTCCTTGGTGAAATCTGAAGGACATGCACTTACAAATAACTATTAGTGTGTGGGTGTGTGTGTGTGTGTTTTCGTCTAATAAGGAAACGCCTGTGTTGTTCATTTCATCCTCCCTCTCACATTTAGTGGGCGTGTCTCTTCCTGGGCTGCCCTCGCCTCCTCCCTCTTTCTAAGATGACGCCTGCTTCGACAGATGGCTTCTTGACAGTCTCTCCCACCCATCAGTGCCACAATAATCTCTCTCTCTCTTTCTCTCTCTTCTCTCTCTCTCTCTCTCTCTCTCTCTCTCTCTCTCTCTCTCTCTCTCTCTCTCTCTCTCTCTCTCTCTCTCTCTCTCTCTCTCTCTCTCTCCCTCTCTCTCTTTCTCTCTCTCTCTCTCTCTCTCTCTCTCTCTCTCTCTCTCTCTTTTCTCTCTCTCTCCCTCTCTCTCTCTCTCTCTCTCTCTCTCTCTCTCGTTCTCTCTCTCTCTCGCTCTCTCTCTCGCTCTCTCTTTCTCTCTCTCTCTCTTTCTTCCGCCTTCCTTCCTTGGCCGAACTCTTTAAATGTGACTCAAACTAAATATGTCGCTTTCATTTATATATTAGCATATTGAAAATATCTAAATAGATAAAACTAAATTATATTGAGCATGTGATATATTTTTTCCCCCACATGTAATTTTTGGTAATGTTGCTTAGAATTGACAAGATAACAAGTGAAAAGGTAAATGTAGTGATTATCTCACACAGCTTTGGATGGGACATTCACAATTAACACAAGTTGAAAAATGTACATGCACTGTACATGCACATACAGTGTAGCTTCAGTGAATCGTTCTTAACTGTGGAGAGGGACAATGCTCACTCTCTCGCTCTTGGTCTCTCTTTCACTCCATCTCTTTCTCTCTCACACACACACACACACAAACATTCCTTCTCTGTCGGAATGATACACATCCTCTTCAATGTGTACTGCATGTTCTCTAACGCTCTCTGTCACTCTCTCTCTCCCTCACACACACGTACCATCACACACACACACACACACACACACACACCCCCCCACTGTGGAGTGCCCCTCACACACAGGCCCTCTTGGCGTGCAGCATTTCTATGAGCAGGTTGTTGCAGGGCACCTCCCCGCTCAGGTGCATGTAGCACAGGTAGTCCTCCGCCTGGGTGCTGAGGGCTCGGAGCTCAGGCAGCCGCTGGCCCAGCTCGCCGTACTTATCCAGGAACTGAGGGTAGGAGCACAGGGTGTACTCAAGCAGCGCTCCGTTCACCTGCTCCTGGACCCCCTCCACGAACGCCTGGTTCTCCAGGAGCTTCACGTCTGAAAAGAGAGACAGGGAGGTGTCGGTCGTTGTAACGCGTGGCGCGAGATGGTGGGTGCAATTAGCAGATGTTTCGTGACACCCCCTTTTGTTTCTTGGATCGGAATAGAAATGCGGAAAGCTTTTAAGTCGATCGGATGAAATTCCTCTATCTAAAAGGGAGTGACAACTGAAAGGATCTGCATGCTTGATTGTGTATGTGTGTGTGTGGGTGGGTGGGTGTTTGTGTGCGCGCGTGTGCACACAAACACGTACGAGCACATGAGACAAAAGACAATAGCTGTGCCCTCAAATGGATTTCCATTCAGTATCAGGTGAGTCTTGCCAACACAGGCATTCACACACTAATTAAATATTTTGAATTATCTTTTCAGACAGCTTAAGGGCAACTAAATTAGCCCCAACAAACCCAACTCGCCTATAGAGAGACGAGGGTGAGCGGGAGAATGAAACAGACGGCTGGGAAGGCAAATATTTCTGCCGCGTGACAAGTGCTCTCATTATTCCCGAGCCTTTTGTTCCGTGCTTTCTGCACTAAACAGCAATCGCTTCCAAGAATCAAGGGGAAACGACATCCATACACCCGCCATATGCAGAGAAAGTGCTATGAATGTCCGCTAGACTATCAAGTGAATGTCAGAGTCATTATGGATCGTTAAAGTGCCGTTGAAGGATGATATAAGAGGTTATCCTTTTATTGAAGTTTCAAATTTAATTAAGGGAAGAGTAGAGGATCAAGAGTTGAGGAGACGACACTGGTAACCTTCTAGATAAATAGACATATACAGTATGTAGCCATGGATGGACATTTAAAATTAGAATTCAGAATAAAACCTTTTTTGCCAAGGAAACACTTCTGTTAAATGGAACCTCAAAACCATTTAGTCAAACCAATTTCAACACTGAAAGCTTTTGCTAAATGCCTGTCCTTTCATCATCTACACTCTGCAGTTACACTCTGTAAAGCAATATAAATAGTTTCCACAGGAAATCAAATACAATTTATTCCACGGTACACTCCCTCAACATTCGACACAGGGTTTGACTTTCGAGGTCAAAAGTCGTCATTTCAACATGTTGACAACATTGCTTATCTCCTGCCATTTTGCATGGGAGAGGTCCACTCACTGGGGTTGAAGAGGAGGAGGAACTTGAGGCAGGCTATCTCTCGGCGGTCCACCTGCAGGGCCTGTAGTCTGCCAGCCAGCTCTTGACCCCTCTGGATTAAGCCTGACAGGGTCATCTCAACCTGGGACTGGATGATGGACAGCTCCATCTGGGGTCATCGCAGGGGTCAAATCACACCAGCATCAACAAACGCCAGATACATCTTTTTTTCTCTCTCATCTGTTGTGGGGGAACACCAATATTGCTCTCCATGTGGTGTACCCCCGAATATAAACATGGGGAGGTGACACTGTGCTAAATCAAGCTTGTAGCTACAACTCTTTTAACATTTCTCTAATAACCCATCCAATCTTGTGAGACGTACAAGAACAACAGATTAGCAGATGTAGACGCTTCTTCCCTGTCCTCCCCTGTCTCCCCCCCGTCCCCCCATCCCTGGTCATTGTCATATGCTAGCGACAAGCTGAATCCTGTCAGCTGAGGGAAAGTTTTAGTCTGGTTGTGTTGGAGATCTCCAAACGCGCCCAAATGTGGAGGAAAACAAGAGGAGCCACCTGTGATTGTCCGTTTTACACTTCCTGTGGTCTGAAGTAGAGTAGGTACTGCCCTGACACTGTAGCATGATCATCAAGCAATGTGCCTACATGTCACACGCAGGGTTCAGACCCCAGAGCTTACCTCCTGGCCAGTGACCAACAGCAGGCTGTCATCCTTCCCATGGTGCACCTGTCTGAAGATGTGATCTAGGACCAGAAGCTCAGACCAGCAGTTATGGAGCAGTTTCATCTGGTCACCCACCTAGAACAGGAGATAAAAATGAGGACAAGGGTTGAATCAAACCAATTCCACACAGCAAAGGTGAACATTAAGGCATGGGAGGACCTATCAAATTTCTAATTCAATGTCAAATTGAATTCCCCCACCCTGATATTACCACCTCCAGCTAACATTAATCTCACATCAACCCCCCCCCCCTAAAATCTACAAGTAGGTGATAGTGTCCCATCCCAAACACACAGGGACAGATAAATGGTGCAACCATAAACAGCTGAGAGGGGGATTGAGGTCCTGGGGCCATATCTCCAGCGTCTGGGGCTTGTGTCAGTGTCGCACGTCTCATCACGGCGTATTTACGAGCTGCATAGATGACCTCTAACCCCTCCTCACCTTCGCCCTCCCCCCACCCCACACTCCTCTTCCTAGGCACACTCCAAATACACAAGGCGGGGGATGGGGGGGGAGTGAATATATATATTTATATATATATATGTTTAGGGTAACGTGTATGTAGTGTGTGTGTGTGTGCGTGCTTAGGTGTATGCTTGTGTGTGGTGTGTGTGTATGTGTGTGTGTGTGTGTGTGTGTGTGTGTGTGTGTGTGTGTGTGTGTGTGTGTGTGTGTGTGTGTGTGTGTGTGTGTGGGTGTGTGTGTGTGTGTGCATGTGCACGTGTGGGGGGGTTGGATTGGTCTCTTCCTCACAGCCAACACATATTACTCTCTCGGCCGAAGGACGACTCAGTCAGTAATTCTGCAGCTGGTGACACACAGAGAGTTGCCGTGGCGCCCTAATAGCGTCGCTCCTGGTCTGAACACACATTCATCTGGCATGGGGATGACAGAATTACTATCCCTTGAATGAAACTATATATCTGTCCAGTGGAGAGGTCCAATCTTGCTGCTGGAGCAACAGCCCCACACACAACGTCTTGATTCATCTAGGGGAGGGGGGCGAGCAGGCTGGGGGGAGGGGGAAACAGAGGGGGGGGGGGGGGTCATTTGAGGAAGCTGGAGGTCTCAGCGACCTACTGTACTTCCTCTCAAGGAGGAATTCCCCCCCCCTCAACAAACACACCGGAAATCCGAGACATAGACTTTTCTAGAAGCCCTCTAGGATCCTGGCTCAGTGCAGGTGTGGGGGAAGTAGGGAGGGAAAGCAGACTCACTCGCTGTCAATTTGACATGGGTGAGCTTCATATTGTGTCTCAGGCTTCTATACATCTATTATAACACATCGAGTGTTACAGTACATGTGACTCACAAGCTTCAAATAACTATTGTGAACGCAAATTGATTCTCCAATAAACAAGATGGTTCAACAGTGGATTTATCAATCAAAACGTCCATCCGGTGCTGTGCTTATGAACAATGAGAGCCACAAAGCTGGGCTGGGAAGAGATGACATTCCCCTGTTATCGTCAGTCTGGAATGTAATTACTCAGATAGAAACAGCTTTTTCTGCAGGAGGCTCTGCTGGCAAACGAGGACAGTTTTTGTTCCCGTCCTGTGCGTCTCCCCGAGACCACAATCAGTTGTGATTCACCCAAAAAATGCCTGAAGCAAATCTGTGCAGAGTACAAGTGAGGCCTTCACAGTATGGAATCATTATGTTGTCAAAAATCATACACTCAAAAATATATAGCACTATTTCAGAATTTTTACTGATGGTCTTTGTCAGTACTCTTACAATCAGGTAATAAATAAGTGATCCTTTTAGGAAATTATTTTCAGAGAATCAGCAAACTACAACTAAACTAAAACAATTTTAAGCTTCTTGCAGAACCAGCACACAGTGAGTGGAAGCTGTAAATTGTCGACATTTCTCTGGCATATCCCCGACACGATACAATGTAATAGTCCCTGTGAGAGTTACATATAACACCATCATCACAATGGACTCACTGTTTCTGACACAAGCCGTTGGGAAAAACACAATTAGAGACTAGGTAGCTTCGAGATGTAGTATGGTGAGATTTCTCTCTGAAAGCTCAATGTCGCACGAAGCCAATAACTGTTTTTCAATTCATAACCGTTCTTTTTCTAGTGGCAGTGGCAGAGAGTGTGGTGAGGAACAATAGCATTGTTCCTCCTCTTTCCTAACAACACAACTCCTCAGTACATAAACTGCATACTGTTCACAACACCATTGATTTGTCTGGCCTCAGAGACTTGGTCTAAATTGACCTGGACAATAAATAATATGGGACAGTTTGGCACAACTCAATTACACCGCTCACTTGACAAAGACACTGTGCGTGGGAGGCGTAGCGGCCGTGAGGAGTGATGCATCTCAAATCATTACCCTGAGGAAGATGGACACAACCACCGTGTCTACTCGACGGCCACCCTGTTTGAGTGGATCGTTCCGGAACAAGAGAGCCAAGACAAAATGACAGCAATCTGTCACGATTGACACATTGCACCATGGCCTAAAGTGTTGCATTCACCCAGATGTGAGAACATACTTTCAGATACAATCGAAACTGTCATTTTTTTCTACTCTCAATCCCCCTCTATCGGAAAATCCTTCATATCGTTTTCTATATCATTAATTCTAGAGACACGGTTATTATGGTCATTCGATAGTAGGTGCTGAGTACAGTTGATGTGTTGTCTTTCTGGAACCTTACCTTCAGCTCCTTGAAAAAGATGCAGCTCCTGGCCCACTCCACGATGGAGAAGAGAGTCTGGTCTGCCATGCGACACATCAGGCTGAAGGTGCTGGGCTTCTCCTGGCGCCCGCGCCCGCTCTGCTCCTGCTGCAGGTGGGCAACGATCTTGCTCTGGACGGCCAGTTCGTCTGGGTCACAGCGGAGCAGCTCCATCACCAGGGGAGGCACGCTGGGGGGGGGGCCAGAAGGGTAGACATCCTGGAAGGGGTACCCAATCAGAGACTCTGGAGAGCTAGTGTAGTGGTCAGTGCACTCGGACTTGATGGGCCTGCTGGGGTAGGCTGGGTACTGGTACTGGTTGGGCAAAGGCCCATGGGTCTGCATGGCCACACCCAGGGACGGGGGTATGTAGAGGTTAGTCTCATAGTCTGTGGGGCTGATGGAGGTTGGAGTTGAGGACAGGAGGCCTTTGGAGATGGTGGAGAGGCCATGCAGGGTGCCTGTGAACCCATAGTTAGTCTGTATGGGGGAGGCCGCTGGTGGAGCCGACTCCAGCTTGAAGCCGTTGGAACGTATCAAAGCTTTCTTCTGCTGCTTTAAGGCTCTATCTCGCTTGTACATGGGGCCAAACTTATTCCTGCCCCCACGCATACGATCCGCACGAACAGCTGCCAGAGAAGGAAACATCAGTTGAAAAGTCTGGGGTAAGAAACTGTGTTCTGGATAAATCTTGTAAAAAAAAAGACTTACAAGAACACTAATTAAGGAACACATTTATTTATACAGTCTTTTGAAAAAGCTGTTGTTTTTCTTCATGATTATAGACCACACGTGTTTATTCATGTAAAATGCATCCTCTGAAAGTTAAGTCGATCATGGAGTTCAATCAATTGGCAACATTGTGTCATTTTTATATAGTCTATTCTTTACAATGCTTCCTGTGAAAAACTGTGCTCATTTCGTTAGGCCTGTTGTTGCGCCAATGGCCGGTCTTAGCGCACTTAATAATACAATTATACTGAAATAAGTTGGCACTAAGAAAGCTATAATGAGAATATCTGTAGATTTTTTTTGAAAATTATATAATAATATTCCGTTCCTATTGCCCAAAATAATGTATAAAGTCGTATCATTTGCACGATATTACAACAAGAAAAAAATAATTTGTATACCATACCTATTTCAGTCATATTGGGAAAATGAAAAAACAAATACATTTTCATTTAAAAATGTTGAAGACCCTCACAGCGAACAACTTGAATGGCCTATATAAAGAACAATTAATCACATTGTAATAGAAAATCGGTAGTCATACCTTCTAATCTCATTCCAACATTCAGGCATTTCTGAAATCGACAGAAGGGACATCTCTTTCGTTGCGTTTTGTCTATTTTGCACTCTTGATTTTCCGAACATGTGTACCTCTTGTTATTTTGGACAGTCCTCTTGAAGAAACCCTGAAAGATATACAGGTAGACTGTTGGTCTTTTTTTGCCAAACTGCGAAAATTATAAATATTGGAGGTTAAAATATGAATTTAATGTAATACCTTACAACTCTCACAGGTGAGGAGCCCGTAATGGTATCCAGAGACCTTGTCTCCACAAACAGGACAGAGTTCTTCCAAATCTTCGTCATACGTGTATTCCATTACCTTTAGTGAGACACCTGTTTTACAAAAACGAGCGATGAGAAAGCATGACATATTTTTGTATACATAAAACGAATAATTGTAGACTAGGCACTCATGATCATTTGATCATATATTTTCAATAGACTACTAATTTTACTGAACGTCACGGCTTATTACGTAGCGTAATTATTAAAATATTCAGTCAAATCACGTAGTTTTTTTTTTCAGCCAACTGAATGCAATGCTAAATTGGTTACATTGGAGGGAAAATATTTCAGATCTTTAAATAGGAGCATTTTAGCGCGTGGTTTACTGATATATTATGGTCAGATTTAATTATTTGACCGTAGGCTATGTCTTATTCGTCACTCCAAATATCACAACATATTTCAGGACATGAAAAACACTTATTTTGAGACATAAGATAATGAGATACAAATAGAGCTTTGCAAATAATACCTTCAGACAAATACTCTCTCGCTCTTAATCCGAGGTGAATAAAAAGGTGATGAAGTTTTATAATCCCTGCATCATTCAAGGTTCAGCAGTGGTCACTTCCAAGTGTCTCTCGATGGTTCCCAACCCGTGCGCATACAGCATGCTCTTCGAAATACACACATGTCCCTCTCCTCAAGGTTCTCACCACATCTATATAGCCAATGGGTGATAGATGCAACCCCCTCTTGAGAAAAACAGCCTATGATGTATGTTTGTTTTTTTATCGACAGTATTACATCGCCTACATGTAGCTTTAGCGATTTATAACGAAAAGGGCTACCATGGACAATAGCTCAGCCGGCTACATTGTAGGCTAATCGAGTAGGTGGATTTTATTTTTTTATCTATCAAATGGTTTCTTTAGGCCAGTATTTTATATATCTTACTAGTTAGATTTATAGTAATCATTATTATTACTATTTTATGTTACTACTATTATAGTTAATACACATAAATTATGAAACTGACCATAATAATAATTGTAAATCAGTATTAGTAGAATAGCATTAATAAAACAAATGCATCATGTTTTTCCCTTTAAAAATATATAATTTCGTTCGTTTTAGGTCAGATTGCCTAATATCACCGTATTGTTTGGCCTATTTGAAAAATGTATTGGATATGTATATTTATGCAATTCATATTTATTCATTTTTGAAAAGTAATTTATATTATTAAATGCAGTAATTTTTTCTTTACATATATCAAATGAAGGCCTATTATACTAGGCCCATTCTATTCGTAAACTCATTGATACCACTGAATATCCTATTTAACGGAAATGCGGTCTCAGAAAAGCTGTAGCCTATCCACAATTTCCAATAGGCCTGGGACGATGCAGTAAGGCTATATAATTTGTCTAATGTAACTAATAGGCGAACTGCAGTCTGTATTAAACTGCTGTAAGACTAAACGTAGCCTAGTCATATTTTATTTAAATTAAGATGCGGATTATTGAATCGAATTGAAAAACCCAAGCGGATTTATCGCGACTTACCTTGAGCCTTGTCTCCCAACATTCGGTTCCTTTCGAGCTGCTGACAATATGCCCCGGTAAATAAACAAACAACCAAGGATACAATATATTAAACGACGTATAGAAAAACTTGACCAATAAAATAATTATATGCCTGATTGAAAACGGCACGGGATGTGGTTCATCGCCAACTACTAATGCCCATGGCGCTCTTGTTACTCTGCCTTCTTGATCAAAAAGTTAGACCACAAAAGTTCTCATTGGTAGTCAAAATCATGTGACATCTACGGAGCCGGTGATGCGCTCTGTCTCCAGATCGTTGCACACAGTTATGCCATAATAAACGGTTATGGTCGTGACGCCAGCATGGAGCAGAATGAGGGAAACGACAAACTATTCATATATTTGCAACATGGGTTGATATATACAGCACACTTACTTACCACGCATTAACCCTTTAAAGCTTAGTCAAATGATGTGCCTGGATAGATACTATCAGATAGTACTGATTTCTAATTTGGAAAACACTTTGGAGGACGTTCTAGGTGGTTCTGAATGAATATGGGGACGAAAGACGTGCAATAACTGAAGTGACATTACATTTTAAGAAGTGTGGATGATTTTGAATCTTAAGATGTTGCTGAGTGTGAAGTGAATGACACTTTTATGGTAAACAGTCAGTTTGTAGGCTACTGTAGAAGGAATTGAAATGTACATTATTGTAGATATGATTTACTGTATAAACAATGAGTCAAGACTGAGATTATGTAGAAAGGGCTTTCTATTTGAAGGACACGAAAGACTAAACCAAGACCAGCTTTCATTTATGGTGTAACCACTGTAGCTTTTTTTTGGTTTAATTTTATCAATAGTCTGCATAGCTGAGGCCATGCAAAAACCACAAATTAGTTTGTGAATTCCTGTCACTGATAAACGGGAGCTTGCTTCGTTTATTTCAGGGGCGATTCTAGGATCAGACTTTTAGGGGTGCTCAGCCCCCAATGAGAATGTGACATGAATACCTTGCTAATAAATCCCTAATTTCACTGGATAACAATTAATTCATTTATGTATTTTTATGCAAAATATTGAATGAATGAATGAAAAAACAAAAGATGTCCCTTTCTTCATGAACTACCAGCATCAAATGATAATAAACAATAATATTTTATATTTTTTTATTATCATAATTTTTTGGGGTGCTCAGATGAAATTTAGCACCCCTAAAAAGGGTCTAAAATCGCCACTGGTTTATTTCATTGCATACAGTGTTTTAATTCATCAAAGGTATGATCAAATTTCACAATTGCACATTTTCTGTAATTACCCAGCACAACATTTAGCAGTTGCATCATCAATATATGCCTGACTGGGTCACCCGTTCAGCTGCAACTTGCTGAGTCGACACCTCCAGTACCTATCAATCTATTTCACCCCTGACCTCCTTACATGAAGGATAGTGGGGCAGTGTTGGCCCTGCAAGGTCTCTGATAGGGCTATCTGCACATCCGTTTGTTAAAGGCGAGGGGCACATAACAAACAGGCAGCCTCCCCGTGCAGAGATGGACGGCAGCATGGGCCACAGGAGGAGGGTCCGGGGACGTCAGACAGGTCTCCTGTCAATGATGCAGAGAAATATGGCCTATCTATTGTTTGTCTCCAGCACGCATTTGTTTTGCAAGTGTGCTGTGGCTAGGGACCTGTGGAGCCCCAGCATCAGACAAGCTCTGTCTCTGTCGAGCAGATATATTTGTACAATAAATAGAGAGCGGGATTGGAGCTCGCTCGTTGTTTTGACTTGGGCCGTTTACATTTTTCACACTGTGCCCTCCTCTGCCGTTTTTTGCTGCAGCGGCAGAATCCGCTTTGGGTGAAAGTTACACATGCTTTAGGGTTATTATGTATGACCTGTTGTACAGCTACAAATACAAACTTTTTTTCAGATTCTGTCAAGCATAAAGCAAAACCTCCAGATGAATATATAAAAAGAACTGAAACATTTACTCTTAACACGTAACCAATATTATAAAAAAAAATTATAAAAGAAGGAAAAAGGAAATATGACTAAGGTGTATGTTCAAATCTGACAAGGATCAAGTATAAGGTGAATGGAACAATAACAAATACTGAAAGAAAATGTGTTTCATTTACTGAACTTTTTTATTCGTCCAGTAGTTTAAAAGCTGAATGACCTTGTAACCAAGAAGAAATATTGAGACATTTCAGCAAAAACTGCTCTCCTTTTCATGCTTTTTTAATGTCAAGAAAGAAAATCAAACAGTCTATACATCAGTCTTCAGTCTGACCTTGTGCAAGGTTGCAGAACAAAAACAACAGAACAAAACACTTTGACGGGGGATGGAACATGGGGGGGATGGAACATGGGATGGCGACACTAGAATCCCCAGAAAGCAAGAGAAGGCCAGGGCTTCCCTCTGTGTCATACCACAAGGTCAAAGATGACAATTGTATTGATTGTATACATTTCTTGATACAAAGAATAGTCTCGAAAAATATTCTTTCATTTCATTGCAATAAACAGTTTCGACCATAATCGTATAGTGCAGTTTGGTGGGATTTTGGTCGAGACTGTTTTTTATTCTGGCCCTGTTTGAGGCATGCCCTCTGCTGGTTTAGCCTATGCATTAGGTTTGTGGATAAACCATGCTATGTGGAAGATATATTGTTTACATATACTCCATGAGAACAGCCAAGCTGTCAAGGAGGCATAAGTAGAGATTAGGCATGGCTCAGAGGCAGAGCATCCAGTACGACAGCTAATTAATGAATCTCAAGTTCCAATCTCCCCCATGGAAAAAAGCATATCCTGAATGAAGACATTTAAGAGTGATCAAAGACAACCCGAAGCGGCAATATTGACAGCCAGTTCAAATGCTTCTCAGTACTTCAACACCAAACCTTGCAGAATCCTTGGGCTAGGAGGTGTGCAGTGCTGACAGAGAAACACAACACTCCACTGCCGTTTTTTTTGCCCTTGGCTGATTCCTGAAATAATACAGCCATGTTCCCCATCAGTGCCCTATTGAGATCTGAGCTTTGTGTGCTGCAACAATGGAGATCCGCTGTCAGACTCCCACAAGGTTGAACTCAATTGCAACCTTGCACTTAAATATATCCCTGTATCTATAGTCATTTCGGTGTAGTCAGAGTTGTTGTGACCACTCAATAGGATAGCATTAACGTTTATTGTTGCTGTGTATTTCTATTCACGAGCTTGCTCTATCATCGCCTTCCAAGAGATGTCGATTCTTCAGACCTTATAATACTGAACACCCCCAGCATTCTGCTATACAGAACATAATTTTGTAGTCAGGCATCTTGGCCACAAATTGGTACAATTGGATATGATTCTCTGAAGATGATGCATTAAATGTATTTGTATCATTGTTATAATTCTTTACACAAAATGATTGTTCTCAACCACATACAAAACTGTGAGCACTGTATTTAGAGCGTCTTCTCTTGTGTCTAGATCTTTTTCTGAAGGATCCCAACTTTGTTTGTTCATATGGACTGTCATTGTCTGAAATAAATATAGCTGAAAACTCACAGTACAGATATTATTACTGTCCACCATGCCAAACCATCTGAAACTGTCCTTGACCAAAACTCTACTCCCAGAATTTGGAGACACATCTTGAAGTCTTCCATCGTTTTTTTGCCTGCATTTTGTTATAAAACCACAGACAAAAACTTAAACAACCCGCCATTTGTTTTTTCTTAATGCATGTCCTGGCCCTGGGAAGAGTGGGCATATCACTTTTAGTTTGATATGAGACTTTATTGAAAATTCTGTTGGCATTTATGAGCATGGTGCTGATAGACTGTCTTCAAATGATTATCTGGACACCAGCAGATGTTCAAATGTAAGCCCCTGCCAGAATCCTATTCACATTCAAGGTTAACACTATTTGCTGGATAGCCATTATGCTTTCGAAACTATACTTGCTTTTATCCCTCAAAAATCTATGTGGAAAATAATTAATGGGACATTTAAGCAAGGTATTTTTAATTGAACTAAACATTGATTGAAATAATAGTGATACTTGGATATTTTCTGAAAGATAGAAATGTACTTCAAACTGTGCTGCCTCATTTTGCACCTTTTCATTTATGATCGGATCAATAAAAATTGGTCAATCGAAATGACGTGTTACTACTCCAAATGGTTATTTACTTCATAGAAAAAGTACTCCAGAGTTGTGTCTTTCAGCTATGACTGGACAGACCTGTCACTATCCACTTGGCTTTCTGGTCTGAGTGGTTTTGGTCCCTGTCTACCACACTCTTAAAGCGTGCCATCACCAGGTGTGGTCCTCTCCCCCCTCTTCCCCCCAAATCCCCCTCTCTCCTTGGAGTCGTCCTCTCATCTCATTCCCTTGACCCTGATGCACTACTCCAAACCAGCCGCCGATAACGCACCAACCATTCCTCAACCTCCCCCAACTGACACGCTTCCAGAAGGTTCTAACCTTGTTCCCTCACATTTCTCTGATGCATGTGCCATTTCCTTCATGCTCCCGAAATTCTCTCTCTTTCTCCCTCTCTTTTTATCTCTCTCTCTCTCTTTCTCTCTGTCTCTCCCTCGCTCACTCTCTCTTTTTATCGCTCTCTTTATCTTTCTCCCTTTATCTCTCTTTTTATCTCTAGGTGTCTTCTCTCCCTCATGATCCCATTCATTGAGCTTGAAAAGAAAACATCATCAATACTGTGTTGAATTTATTTTGGTGTTAATTTGCTATTAATTCAAATGTATATTCATTAAAGTAGCTTACTGCTCTTCCATTTATTTTATATTTCTCATTGTGGTCCTAGATGATGGCCTTCCTAAATGACTCTATACTTTCTGAGTAAATAAGTTGTTTTGACCTTTTTCTCAACTGACAGGTATGAGATAGCTCAATAGCAGACTGCATATCATATGTTCCAGGTTCAAGTTCCCCCTACATCACTTTGTGTTAAAGCATCTGATTAAATAAATGAATGTTAATATATTATCATATCTCATTACCTTGTGGAAAGGACACTCTCTGAATTGGATGCTCTTTCTTGAAATCAGAGTAGGAAGTAAATTGGCTTCATACTTGCACAGTGACAGTAAAATTAATTTAGATTAAATAAAAGAATAACTAGCAATAGCAAGACTGAGTCTGAATTAACAGAAGCAAAACAAGCCGAGTTTGCCCCGAGGTTGTCTATGCTCCTCAATGAAAGTAAGCGCCCTCCCTCTGTGGTTCCGAGGTCCTCTGGTCTCCTATCTCAGCTAAGACGATGTGTTTACCTAACCTCCCAAAAGAAAGAGGATCTTGGACTTTGGTTTGGGATAAGACAAGTTCAGAAGGTTGGGTATACTTCCGCTGCAGTGTGCCACCCAAGACCCAAAACATCGGAGGAAAAAAGACCCCCCCCCCAAAACCCCCTCAGACAAACCCTCCCCTCCACAGCTGCCAGTCAGCCTGCTGGGGTCCTGAGGAGACGTGTTCTCATGGAGATATTGGTGTTTGATATTGATATTGGTGCAACCTTTTACACTAGGCTAAGTAGCCCCTTTCTCCACCAGCTCCTTCTGTACTAATTCATAACTCACTACCCCTTTAAAATAGACATCCCTTCCCGGATGGAGGAGGAGCAGCCTTGAGTGGACCTGAGAGTAGGGGGGGGGGGGGGGGAGGGAGGGGTCAAGGAGGGTGAGGATTCTGTGAGAGGAGAGGGCTTGGTGTCAGAACAGCTTGTCAGAAGCTTCTCGGGCCAGCCTTGGAGAGATAAGTGCTGCCTCATGTAGTCATGGTCCTGTACTGGCCAGGTTCACCCTCATGAGGCAAGCAGTAGCCCCCTCTGACAGCCACATATCTCTACCCTCTCCGGAATGCTCGGAACAGGACCAGAGTGTGTGTGTGTGAGCACGTGTGCGTAAGGTGTAGGTGTGTGTGTCACGTTAAAGGTTAAATCTCACTGAAGCAAGGACATCATGAAAAGCACCAATACATTCATTGGGAGAAACAGTGACCAAGCACAGGGTTGTATTCATTTCAAGACTAGGACAGTTTTATAAATGGCAAGGACATTTGCTTAGCTTATTGCTCAATGAATACATTATACCACAGTGAGTGAAATTTATTTCTCATTTCACTGAATGAATCAACATCATCTTTGCTTTGTTTGTGTCCTATTCAGGGATGTCACATTTTACATTTACTATTAATTTAAGTGACATAAAACATTAAAAAGTAAAACAGAAAATCAAGGATCAGAATTTGTATTTGCATATCTAACAGTACATCAGTGCTCAGAGTTAAAGAACAGCCTGTATTTACCTGGCAAAGTGACCAAATTGCAGCTACCAGGCACAGTAAACAATCAACTCTCAACTACAGTGCACCAATCATTTCACAATTATAGTGTTACAGTGCACCATCAACCAGTTTTGTGGGTGCAGTCCAACAAGACTTTGGTACAACAGGATATCAACCAAAGTGCAGAAAAAGGCACATTTGCAGGTATTACAGATGTGCTGTCAGTAAATGCAAGTGCTTCTTTCACTGGTTCATTCCAATCATGCCTTTAACCAAGTAACGGAAGCCATGTATTCATCAGTAGCTGGATTACCTGACCGTTTATCCCTGCTTTACTTGGTGTTTCCATGTCCAAAAACCAACCATGATGTGTTTGAATTCCAAACCAATTCAATAGTTTGAATTGGTTGTATTACCAATTATAAATAATCCAAATGGTTTTCGCAAAAATGAAATGTGAAAGATTGATTAAAAACAATGAAAACTCGGGACAAAGAAACAGTTGCATAACGTTCACATTTATTTGGTTTCAAGTCCTAAAACATTCTAAACATGCTTTTAAACACATATGGATCACATTCTTCACAGGTAGTTAAATTAACCAGAGGAGAGAAGTCCTCGTGAACTTGTTGAGAAACACGACAAGCAGTATTAGGCAGTGGAAATCTGTAACAAGTTATTCCCTGAGATATATTCAATGATTTTACTGCTTTTCCACTGATCTAATATTTCCCACCGTGAACTCTGAGATGATGGGCCTGTCTGAATGACTTATAACACAGATGGAACACTTAGGGAGATGACAGGAAGTTCTTCCTGAAATCAACCGACTCACTCGGCGACAGAGAGTTGGTTTAATACGTGATGAAGAACACTGGCTCTCTGCACAGTGAGTCAGTCAGGTGGGTGAAGGGGAAAGCATGTAAACAGTCAATTACATTCAGAACACTATTACATTCTAACTGATAATCATTCACAAGCAGCATTGGAGTTTTCAAACATGATACTGATTATTTAACCCCAATTGTACACTCCATTTACAGATTGTTTGGTACATTATCTTGACAAATATGTTAATACATAACAGGAAATAATACAAAACCATTGGATACCACCATGGGCCACAGGATGAAAACATTGAGGTAAAGGTTATAGCACACATTAATAGGATGCACTCAAAATTGTTCACACGGAAAAATAAGCATGATGGTAACAGCCATAAGATCACTTCCATTTATGAATACTACCTAGGAATACAAGTGAATACATACACAGTACATTCACTCCCACTGGAAATCTCTGGTATTGAACTGATCATAACAGGGTGTGGAAAAAGAAAACAAATCTAACCAATCAAAAAGGAGAAAGAGGGTCCTTGGGAAATAAATGGATGACATTAGAAATGTGCTACAGAAAGATCATCAGTTATACCTGAACAGTAGACGACCTGTGTGGTAAATGGTCTCACTGATTACAGAGTGAGTGTGTAAACGGTCAGAGTGGCCAGCGTGAGGCCCGCCCTTGAAAGGGTTAACCGTCAGTTTGGCCTGAGGTAGCACGGAACATGAGGCAACGTATTTTTGCAAGAAAAAAAAAAGGAAAAGAAGATAACAGCGCTTGTGAGAGAGGTCACTGCATGAAGCAAGATACACAGAATAACAGAACATTGGTTCAATGAAACCAATAAATAAGAATTATAAAAGGTGTACGTATGTGAAAGTAAGCAACCCGATGACATAACAAAAAGAGGTAGTTTCAGTATAGAAATTGCAATCGACATATTCATGATCTGTTAATACACATCATTTAAAAAAAATTAAAGTTACCCCAAAAATCATTGAGAATCTTTATAACATATTCAGGACACACAGGTCAACACAGTGATGGCGGTAAGGTAGTGGGGTGACATTTGGGGTGACCTAGGAAGCCTGCTCATGTTGTTAGGCCTCTAGGACTGATCAACTACTCTACTGCCCAAGGAGCAGCCCAGGAACTGGCCCGTCAAACACGGTTCCTAAAATGTACTGTTCCCTGAGTTTAGGAGAACAACATGCTGCGACCAGCCCAGTAAAAGGGCCACTGCTCCATCTTAATCAGGTTGACACTGAGAAGGACCAAGTCCACACCTCACGTTCAATGACTCTGGGTACAGTGTCCCGTCCATGACTACTAAAAGCAGGCAGGAAATCAGTGACAGGTTGTTGTTACTTATACCGGTGACCGTATGTAAGTTGGCAAACCCCAAAACACTTGTATCAAGGTACACTGTGTTTAAGGGAATGAGTTCTTATAGTACAATCACCTCCAACATCCTAGAACAATAGATAAAAATAAAATAAAGCAAATGATCATCTTCACTCCAAAACAACAATAAACCGAAACAGTCACAAACAAACTACAAGGGTAAACATGACAACGTTTTTTTTCTTTTGTTTTTACAAACCCCCTCCCCCAAAAAACTTATTATGAAAATGTGGCCAACTGAAAATAAATGACAAACAGTACACTGCATTGGTGAAAGAGAGGGTGAGGCTGGGGGAAGAGGAGATGGCTGTGCTATCGCTGCATGAGACAAGGACAGATGCCAGACATGGACAGGTGACTGGCACGCACAACTCCTCAGAGCGTAGATCATTGGCATCTGAGACAGTCTAATCACATGGTCACTTGATCCCCCGAGAGGGAAACACATGGCACTCCCATGATGGCGTGGCTCGTAATCAACTGATCTGACCAATCTCATGTCCTGCTCCCCTCTCCATGATCTGCCATATTTCTCTCTAAACGCCTCCAGAAAAATCTGTCCTGCAAGCTTGCGAACAAAAACTCCCCCAAGCGACACTCCCTTTTGGTGGAACAAAACGAAAGCAAAAGAAATAAAACAAGAAAAAAACTTAAAACGCGTTCTACAAAGGACTTCCAACGTCCTGAATTCTAACAAAACTACAAATCCTACAATTACATCAGCATAGTGATCACTGAGTAACTCCTGAATGCAATACATCACACTCACTTTACCCTGTTTCGATGCAGGCCCAGGAGGACCTGAGAGAGCAGCACGCCGGGAGGGGCACCTGGCCATGGTCATGGTCAAAGTCATGTCTCCAAAACCTCCCCGCGGCGTGCTAAAAAGAGAGTCGTTGCAAGGACTGCATTTCATCAAAAGTTTCCAACAATGTACGAGTGTGAAATGGCTACTTGAGCACTTCAAAAAGACACTTCAAGTGGTTGAAATCATCGTATCAGACGTCGTAAATAAAAACCCCATGGATCTGTGCGGCTCTTTAACCGTGCGCATACCTGTCACGGATGATGTGCAAGCCAGACAGAACAGACTGCCCATCAGCCCTGTCTGAATTCAGAAACAAGCCCCAAACTGATCAGAAAAATGACCCACCTCTAGAAGAGTCAAAGCCGGCCATGCTAAAGGCACAACTCAGCCTTTTGGACGTGGTGTGGATGGAAAAGCAGGGCCGGTTGTGAGTGGTTTCCAGCCCGTGTGTGCAGACCCACGGGCCCAGCGAACCTGTGCTGATGTGCTGAGGCTCAGAGCTGGGTGTGTAGGTACCTGGGAGCAGAGCTCTGGGTGTGGAGGTACCTGGGAGCAGTGCTCTGGGTGTGGAGGTACCTGGGAGCAGTGCTCTGGGTGTGGAGGTACCTGGGAGCAGAGCTCTGGGTGTGGAGGTACCTGGGAGCAGTGCTCTGGGTGTGGAGGTACCTGGGAGCAGAGCTCTGGGTGTGGAGGTACCTGGGAGCAGAGCTCTGGGTGTGGAGGTACCTGGGAGCAGTGCTCTGGGTGTGGAGGTACCTGGGAGCAGTGCTCTGGGTGTGGAGGTACCTGGGAGCAGAGCTCTGGGTGTGGAGGTACCTGGGAGCAGTGCTCTGGGTGTGGAGGTACCTGGGAGCAGAGCTCTGGGTGTGGAGGTACCTGGGAGCAGAGCTCTGGGTGTGGAGGTACCTGGGAGCAGTGCTCTGGGTGTGGAGGTACCTGGGAGCAGAGCTCTGGGTGTGGAGGTACCTGGGAGCAGAGCTCTGGGTGTGTAGGTACCTGGGAGCAGAGCTCTGGGTGTGGAAGTACCTGGGAGCAGTGCTCTGGGTGTGGAGGTACCTGGGAGCAGAGCTCTGGGACGGTTCAGGAGACGAGGGGGGGCTACTACAGAGACTGGCACTGGTTTACGGAGGGGTCTTGGTAAAAAGGGTCAGAATGAGAACCAGCTACTGTCCAGCAGATGGTCTCCTCTCCCGACACCATTGATTAATTTCTTATCCTGGTCCTTCATTCATTCGAATAACTTTGGTTTAACTATTAACTAGCCCCCTAACCCAAGAGAGGGATTTTTTGCATAACACTTTGGTCGAACAACAAAACACTAAGGCTAAGAACAATCCTAATCTCTCTTAACTTTGCAATACATTGCTCTATTTCCCCAGTCTATGATTGTAGAAAAATACCCATAAGATATATTTCAATGAAAAGCCCATGAAACCTCCACCTCAAAACAAAAATTCACCTCACCGTAAATCTTGAAATGTTATACGATATAATATATAATATATGATTAACAGGTTGAAAGTATCCGTAGGGTTTAAAGGTATAGACTGGGAAACTAATTTCAAACAGCCAGAAAAGGTACCTGAAATTGCATCATAATCTTCCTGAGGTAGTCTCAAAACACTTATCAACTCAATAATATCTGTTCCCATCCGAACAAAATAAATCTTTAAAATCTAGTTCTAACCATGGCAACACCGACACGATGAGCGATCGGATACACACTTGTAAACTTCAAAGACCAACGCACCTTTTGTGCATTTCCCTTTGTACAGAAGCATGTGCACAGTGTAAATCAGCATACATTCAGCTCTGTCGTGTAATAAATATATAGAGAAAAAAAAGCTGCTTGTCACATTCACAGGAAGGGAGAGTGGTACCTTGTCCCCCCAGGGCACCTCGGAGGGAAGGGGGAGGGGGGGGGGGGGGGGGGGTCGAGGGGGACAGGGCGGGGGGCGCAGGGTCTCTGGGGCTCAGTTTGCGGGGGAGGTACCTGGGGTCAGACAGAGGGAGGAGCCTGTCCTGTAGCTGCTGAGGCTAGACTTGCAGGAGTGCAGCACTGCTTTGAACAACAGCGGGAGCTGCTCCAGAGGAACGTTCACCAGCTTCCCTGAGAAAAACACAACCCCGCAGGATAGTGAGCGCGGAGACACAACAACATCACATCGCTGACGTACGACGGGGGGGTGGGGGGGCTCCGCGTCTGTACTCACCTGCAATGCAGCGGATCTCGGGCAGACACATCATGATCTCAGGGAAGCGTTTGGGCTGGTGGGGGTACTTGTGCTCCGTGTAGTCCTGGCACACGTACCAGTAGCGCTTGTTCAGCTGCTCCAGCTGGCTCACGTTGGTCAGCCCTCGAATATCTGCAACAGAAAACGACGGTGTTTCGGTTTCATCTTACCCGGTGGGACGATTCAAACGCAGTCCCGTGTGTCGAACGGGGGAGAGAGAGAGAGCGACTCCGTTGAGACGCGTGTGGAGTGGAGAGGGAACATGCTGGCTGGGTTACCTTGGTTCAGGAAGTTGATGGCTTTCATGCAGGCGTACTCCTCGTTGCTGACCTTCAGCTGGTGGAACTTGCGGAACAGATATATCAACCTCTCCATCACCTCCATGCCATCTTCACTAAACCTGGGATGGACACAAGGGCTCATATATTGATGCTAACAAGCACATCCCATAATAACCAGGTCAGGTCTCCCAAATTCCCTCATAAGTCCTCGACACTGCCACTGCTCTGAATAGGATTTATAACATTTTGCAATGATGCCTGTGTTTAAAAAAAGGAATGAATCATTTATGGCGAAGGAGAGACCATCTCCTTCTCCGAGGAAGGAGATTATCTCTCCTCCACTGCTCTGCTCGCTTCACGTCCCTCCAACAGGAGTAACCAGGCCTCAACTATTTAGCACTAGCCCCACAAATCACACACCAGCACCTTCATGAGTTAACTGGAGCTAAATTGTTCAAAGCAACAAGATACTGCTGTAAATCGTCCTGAAAATGAGGGAAAAGGGTCAGATAATTTAAGTCTGATTTACACAGACACTAAACCCCTAATACACTATTTGAGTCAGCCTGGGACAGATGTGTATTTCATGATGGCCCAGACAGTGCTAGCCACAGCCCTGGTCAATCCTCCCTTTCACAGACCGCATCCCTGGCATGCATCCAAAGACAATGAAAGCCAGTGTAATGGTAGGAATACCATCCAAGCCTGTAGAGATACCGCATCTACCAAGTGGAAGAACACGCTCTGTTGCAGAGGGAAACACAACTCAGTGTAGGATAGGTTCCTTTCTAAAAGAGCAATGTTCCGACCGGTGCTTTCTAAACCCTGGTCCTCGGGACCCACTGTCCTGCATGTTCTAGATGTTTCCCTCCTCAGACACACCTGATTCAAGAGGAGCGCACGTTGAGAAACACTGCCTTTAACATTACAGGGTTTTTTTTTATCTCAAAGAAGTGAATGTGAGTCACTCTAGCGGAGAAACCACAGATTGTTCGTTTCTAAAGACAAATAACATGATTGAACTTAGCCAACGCCAGGCTAACATTGAACTTAGCTAACGCTAGGCTAACAAACCAAAACAGGAACGCGGGGCCTCTCAATGACCCCCCCTCTCCCTCCGTGACGACTCACCCCTGCAGCTCGTCATCCGAGGGCGTGTACTTGGCGGTGACGCTGGCCAGGTCTCCGAAGATCTGGGCGCTGTAGATGGTGAGGCAGGAGAGCAGGATGAGCTCCTGCCAGGTGGAGCTCAGCAGGCAGGTGTAGTCCTCGATGGACAGCTCGCAGAAGAACGGCAGCTTCTTGATCCAGGAGATCTGGCGGAACAGCAGCTCGTCCGCCAGGCGACACAGCAGCGCAAACAGCTCCACCTGGGTCACTTTGTACCTGGCAGACGGGGAGAGGCAAAGGGGGGTGAACATCCGCTGGGTGGATCAAAAATAAGTTTTGCGCCTCCGCCGCGAAGACGTGCGCCGTGACGGGGGGGAAAGGATTGGGCGGGGTTCCCGGACTCACCCGTCCTCAATCAGCATGGGCGTGGCCAGGGGGGCGAGGTCCTCGGCCGCCACCAGCTGCAGCACCAGGGGGTGGGACTGGGGGTAGAGGCTACGGGGCTGGGGGGCCAGGAGGCCGGACTGGGCGGCGTAGCTGAAGAGGTGCGGGAGCAGCTGGTAGGGAGTGGACATGGAGGTGTTGATGTACTGGTCCCTGAGGGCCGCCGTGTACCCATTGATCTCCACCGAGCGACTAGACGGGGCGACAGCAACGGGCGGGTTACTCGTGCGGTAAAGTACATCAACCAATAGAAAGACTGCACACACAAAAAATAACCCTGGGCAGTCTGTGTTGAAAAGGCACATTTCGAGTTACTGTGATTTGCTTGGAGCATCTTTCTACTTGACTGCAAGCGAGGCCCGCACAAATGCATTCCCATCACAGTATTCCAGTCCACACACAGCTATACAACGTTTTCTCCCTCAGAAATACTCTTTCCATTCCACACAAATGACACCACCAACGATGAAGCTCCGATGTACTTTGTGGTTGTGTTCACCATGTAGGATATTCAATCAGGTCCAAAACCGAATTCACTTAAATTAACCTTTGTAATAAAAGGACAGAGTTGATTGAGATAACATGTTTACTCTGAAGCACGTACCAACACGCCATGCAGACGACATTTAACCTTGGGGATTTGAGCTCGTCTCCACAGCAAAAAAACAGCAGATGGGCAAGCTTCCATCTGCCGTTATCGCAGCCACCGAGTCTGAATAGCTAGCATTTTAGCATTCTTTTCTTTTAGCTTTAAATACCATAACCAACACGGAGAAACATTGGAATTAGATGTCGCCGCTGTCAGGGCCGGCCCATTATCTCATCGACAGAGAGGAGGAGACAATGGGGACTGATTCAGATGGGGGGTCGATGAACTCACTTGGATGACAGAGTGGAGGCAGGGGAAGGCTGGTTCCCCTCCGAGGCGCCGTTGCTAGGGGAGCTGTGGTCGCTGTCGCCGTTGGTGCCCCAGGTATGCTCTGGTAGACCGGCGTCCTCCTTGAACTCCTGTCCCGACATAATCCTCTCAATCTCCTCGTCCGTGATCTGTGTGAGACAGGGAGGGAAAGGGGGGGGGGGGGGGGGGGGGAGGGGGAGAAAGAGAAAGATATAAAAGAGAAAGAGAAAGAAAGAGGCATTAGGACTCACTGCCTCTACTCATTCCTATGATAACTTTCAATAACTTGGTTCATCAGTTTAATTGAATTATACTGATTGACAGGGGTGAAAATGTGTTTTCTTAGAATAGCTGGATGAACAGACAAACAATGACATGGGTACATCGACAACTGAGTGAAAGAGAAACAGACATGGGTGGTGAGCCAACACCACACACACACACACACACACACACACCATACTGGCACATGAATAGACTCCAGTCTAATTAACCCTTGGCCAAGCTTTTCAGAAACCTGGGGCTATCCGACTCTCATAAGGAAGGTGCTGAATAAACCACTGGCCAGCAGGTTAATGGAACCAGTAGGTTAATGGGATTTATGACGACACCAGCTTCAGAGGACAAATGAAAAGAAAACACATTTACCTGCACAGGCCCGATGCTTTTATTCCTTCCACCTGGCATCCCATCTTCCCTGATTGCTGAAAGGCAAACGTAAGTACTGTAAGCGTTTGCAGAATGTTCAGAAATGGTGATGCCAATGTCCCTGAGATGGCAACCCTGGTGTTTCAACCCCACCTCCTGGCTACAAACGAACGTGCTGGATGAGGTCAAACATCAGAACTGTGCCTACCATCTCATTCCAGAGGAGGGCGCCACATAACCATGTAGCAAAAGGGTGTGTGTGTGTGTGAAACACTAGCTCATTTGAAATGTAAGTTCAGTACCTCCTAATGTTACTTACAGGAACTTTACCCTGATTCAACAGCACTTACTGGAGGTCGGCATAAACACACGTATCCGCTCAGAAGGGGGCGCCAAAGATCTACACCACTGAGGTTCACAGTATGGAACTGACGCTTTCGGTTTAACCATTTTTTGCCCTCTCACCTTTGCGGTTCATGCCCAT
>NC_061083.1:3429193-3509319 GCF_021917145.1 Hypomesus transpacificus
GGGAAAAGGTGGCCATGTTTGAGGAGCCTGTTGGACTGTTACCAAGTAGGATGTTGACACAAAGGGACAGGTGATATAAGCAGACACTTCATTCAGGGCAGGCTCGCTGTCCAGCAGAACAGCAACAACGCCTGGCTGTCAAGGGTTATCTTCACACTCATCATAAGAGCTCTGCCCATTAATCAACATCACTTTTCCAATATTTATTTGGCTCCAGACCCCCCTTGATTTACAGAAGTCAATATTTAAAAATAAATGTCACAATGACTTGCCACAGGAAGTGTTGCACAACACCCAGGATGTGGTTGTTTAGCCACATGGCTTCAAGAAATATCTATCAATATAGATTTTGAACACTCTGTTGCCATGTTCTCCTTAACAACGGTTCAATGTAACTCTGCATGTCAAAAGTTGGTGCTGCGCTGGTCCTAACTGTTTCCTGGTGTGGGGCCTAGCTAACACAAACCCTTTTCATCTCTTGGAGGTCAGTTGTGAAGCTGAAGTTTAGTTTTTTTTCTTTTTCCGCTCCACATCTAGACGGTTGAAAGAAGCAATTTAGCTTGACACTGGTCTCCCGAGAGAAGCTGTCACTGGTCCTCTGTATTTGCTGAAACCCACTGTCAGTCCAAATCCCTGTGTTGGTACATTTCATATCATGTGACACGCCTAGACACATCCACACCAGGGCGTCCTATTAAAACAGGACGTCAGCACTTCATTTTCCATGCCTACCGAGGCTGGCGATCCGCTCGTTTGTGTTGAGGCTTAGGAGTCTCTACTTCAAATATTGAAAAAAGCCTCTGAACATGACATCATCGTTTTAACAGGGGCTTGAAAGATGCTCTTAGGTTGAAGTGTGTTTTGTGCTCAGATGAATTGGTCACAGTACACAGAACAGGTCGGTCTGTGTCTGTCTCTCTTTCTCTCACTGTCTTTCTGTCTCTCTGTCTCTCTGTGTCTCTGTCTGTCTGTGTCTCTCTCTCTCTCTAACTCTCTCTCTCTCTGTCTAACTCTGTCTCTCTGCCAGCCGCTGGCTGACTGGTATTATCTCCTGCCTCTTCCTGTGCTGTGGAGATGACTGGGAAACAGCTGCTATCGTGTGTCCACATATAAACCTGATCAGAGCATCGGGGGGAACAAATTGAAATAGTTTTCCTCTTTTGGGCTGCGTGCGTTTGTCGGGCTGATGCTATTTTCCTCTCTTCTCCCCTCAAGGGCACTGAGGGGGCTCAGATTAGTATGTGTGTCTGTTCAGTCCTGAAAAGGCAATCCTGATGTTGGAACAACCTTGATTTCGCTCTCACTTTCAATAATCATCTTCATTAACCTAGATTAGACATTTCTATTCCCAGAGCTGGTGTTTGATTGCTTGTAAAAAGTCCCCTGGATGTTGAAAAATACCCTCTCTACCTCTGGAAGTAATTTTAACTTTTGTGTTTATTGTGTGGAATTATATTTGTTTTGGGATGAAAGTTAATCGAATGTGCATGGCTGCTCATTTTGTCCTGTGTCGTGAAAAAACTGTGTTTTCGTCATGAGATTGACTTGGACAGAGCTCAGCCTTTTCAATGCAACACATCTCTTTCAGAGCTCTTTGGTGGGTGTTAACGTGCCCCCTCATTTAGAAGTGCTCATCGTGTTCGAGCTGCGATAACCGGTCCTCACAGTGAGCTGCTCCCCCACTCCAGCATTTATGTACTAATAGGAAGCTGAATCGGGTCATCGCAATTCAGATGTGGCCCAAATTGGCTTTTTCCTCTGAGACAGGCCTTTTATGGCGCACCAGTCCTCCATTTCCATCTCCAGCTCTGCCTCCCCCCCTCCTCCTCCTCCCCGCAGCCGTGGGACCTCAGGACTTGTGGGGCTCTTCGTGGCCCAGCAAGCAGCCCTGGTAGTAGCGAGAACATTTCAGTTTTACGCTCATGCTCCCCTTTTTGTGCAGTGAATGAATCAGAGAGCTCCTCTCTGGCGTCTCAAACCTGTGGAGGTATTTCACAAGCCGCCCCGTTTTTACTGTCATCAACTCTGATTTCCTACAGTACATACTGACATGTATTTTAGAAGCGATATTGGGAGGTGCTATTGTTGCATATACATGAATATATTTTCCATGCACAGGGTGTATTGTGTGTTTTTGTTGTTGTTGTTGTTTTGTTTTGTTTTTACAAATACTCATCGTACTTGTCCTCCTACCTTCCCCAGTTGGAGACAAGGTTCCTGCAGACATCCGTCTCTCTTCAATCAAGTCTACAACCCTGAGGGTGGACCAGTCCATCCTGACAGGTACCGCCCTACTCTGTTACATGGAATGTTGATGTTTACATCACTTCACCTTTAACTCATTTGACCTGTTGCTCCCTATTTTGATTGCAGGCGAGTCTGTCTCCGTGATCAAGCACACTGACCCTGTGCCTGACCCCCGAGCTGTCAACCAAGACAAGAAGAACATGCTGTTCTCTGTACGCAGTTTCGCCTCTCACTTCAGCACTTACTACTTGACTGTTTAACACCAACGTTTGTACACTTGACACCGCAAAATAAGACGTGGCCTTATGAATCATTTGACGCATTCTTTCGTCTTATGAATCATTTGACGCATTCTTTCGTGTCCCCGCGTCACCCTAGGGGACCAACATCGCCGCCGGCAAGGCCATCGGCGTGGTGGTGGCCACCGGCGTCAACACGGAGATCGGTAAGATCCGCGACGAGATGGCGGCCACGGAACAGGAGAAGACTCCGCTGCAGGCCAAGCTGGACGAGTTTGGGGAGCAGCTGTCCAAGGTCATCTCCCTGATCTGTGTGGCCGTGTGGATCATCAACATCGGCCACTTCAATGACCCCGTCCACGGGGGCTCCTGGGTGCGCGGCGCCGTCTACTACTTCAAGATCGCCGTGGCGCTGGCCGTGGCCGCCATCCCCGAGGGCCTGCCCGCCGTCATCACCACCTGCCTGGCCCTGGGCACGCGCCGCATGGCCAAGAAGAACGCCATTGTCAGGTCCCTGCCCTCCGTGGAGACACTGGGCTGCACCTCGGTCATCTGCTCCGACAAGACGGGCACCCTCACCACCAATCAGATGTCTGTGTGCAGGGTGGGTGGACACACACACACACACACACTGGTTCTGCTCTGGTGTCTCCCAGAGCTGTGTTGCACACCCTTGCTTTCAGTTCCAATAGTTTCTCGTGAAGGAGAAAGATGACGAGATTTTTCGACACGCAGGGTGCAGGCCGCTGCTGTAATCTTCCTCTACAGTTGGCTCCTTGATGACTTGCAGTGCTGTTGCGTAACTGACCTTGCGTCACAGTTTTTCCTAAGTATTCCAATCAGGTTCTTCCACCCCGCTCTCTGAGTGGCACCCCAGCACCAGTGAATGGAGACGTTCTTCATCAATTCAGCATGTTGACTCTGAGTCTGGTCTTTAGGACTGCTGAATCCGCTCTTTCTGAAATGGACTTGTCGCATTATTTAGCTGCTATTTAGCAGATATGTTTAATGTTTTAGATGAGGCACTCTTCTGTCAGTGACCAGTCATTTCTCAGAATTTACTTCTTCCTCTGGCTTTCTGGCCCAGTTTCATTTCCGGCCATAGATCCACCCTTTGCCTCATTGTGTCGCGCTGAAATATCTGTCATTTAATCAGTAGAGGCCAAAAGGAACTTAAACTGTTGGAATATAATGGCCATTGTTTGCAGGAAGTGATAACTTCTAACAAGTTGATATCTACGCCTTGCCATATAATAATCCTCCTTGGACTTTGACAAAAAAAAAATTGTAGCACCCCCAACGGACATAAGCCTGTTTGACATCAAGCCAAAAAGAGGTTAAGACTGGTCTAAAAATAACCTTAATGGAATGCATGTTTCTCGATATGCAGCTGACGTCAGCAACACTCTGTTTTAGAAGCGTGGCCTCGAGCTGAAGGAGGAGGACTCGAGTGATTAGCATCTCTCTCCCTCCCTAGTGTCTCTGCCTGCGACGTCTCTCCTGGCTCTCTCTCTCTCTCTCTCTCTCTCTCTCGTGTGACAGTGTTTGTGTGAGCCCTGCCCACTGTGAAGACCGAGGCTTCCTGTGGGGAAAGGCCCACGCCTCGTGGTCGCCTCCAAGGCAGGCCTGCTTTCTGTGTCCTGGCTCTCTGTGTTCTGGCTCCCTGACAGCCAGCTCTGTTGAGGAATAGAAGGGGTATAAGCTAACTTCTCAGGGCATGCCTCCTGTCCCTGTCCTCTAACACACAAAGCAGGGACACGTTAAGACACAGTCTGTTTTCCTCTCCGATGTGTAAGAGTTTTATCTCAGGTCTTTTATTTTTTGCCGTTCCTGTGGTTTCTACTGCCATCTACTGTAGTTGGAAGGAAGTGATCATTGTGGATGTGTCCTTGTCCTTTTTGAGTGATATTAATGTGTCCTCTGTTTTGTTTTGTTCAACAGATGTTCATTGTTGACAAAGCTGAAGCAGAAAGCTGCTCTCTGGGGGAGTTTACCATCACTGGCTCAACGTATGCCCCTGAAGGAGAAGTGTAAGTATTTCCCCCCCACCCACATACCCATACACGTATGTTTGAAACCATCTCATTTCCCCTTGTGTGTTTCTCTCCAGGTATCAGGATGGTAATCTCGTGAAGAGTTCTCAGTTTGATGGTCTGGTAGAGATCGCCACCATCTGTGCCCTGTGCAACGACTCCTCTCTAGACTTCAACGAGGTCAGCCACCCTGTCTATCTGCTCTCTCACTCGACTGTGACACGGTAACTGTTGGCTAATGTGTGTGTCTGTGTCATTAGGCCAAAGGGGTGTTTGAGAAGGTTGGAGAGGCCACGGAGACCGCCCTCACCTGCTTGGTGGAGAAGATGAACGCGTTTGACACCGAGGTCAAGCACCTTCCCAACATCGAGAGGGCCAACGCCTGCAACTCTGTAAGTTCCTCCACACTAAAAGTCAAACGACGACGTCATTCCAAACGGCAGCTTTTCTGAGGCCCTTCCTCTTTGGTCGTCCTCCCAGGTGATCAAGCAGCTGATGAAGAAGGAGTTCACCCTGGAGTTCTCCCGAGACAGGAAGTCCATGTCGGTGTACTGTACCCCCAACAAGGCCCGGTCTTCCATCGGCAAAATGTTTGTCAAGGTACCAGCTCTTGTCCCACCCACTTTTTTTAGAAGCCTAGCGTTTGGGATTCAACCACTCTTCCCCCCCACCCTCCCATTAACCCTCGACACGTGCCTCCCTCACAGGGTGCCCCAGAGGGAGTGATTGATCGGTGTACCCATGTCCGAGTGGGCAACAGCAAGGTTCCCATGACCCCGGTTGTCAAGGACAAGATCCTGTCTGTGATCCGGGAGTACGGGACCGGGCGTGACACCCTGCGCTGCCTGGCTCTGGCCACCAGGGACACCCCCCCTAAGAAGGAGGACATGGTTCTTATCGATGCAGCCCGCTTTGCAGCCTATGAGGTGAGCACTAAACTACTCCCCTATGTCCTTGTGAACCAGGCGGTCTTTTAATGAGTCTTTGGATTTGTTTGCTTGCATAACGTAATAAACTTTCCAAAAAAATAATGTGAGTTAACAGTTTTGACTGTTAGAGGTCATCCAGTTTTGGCGGTAAGTCCCCGATGCTGACCCTTCTCTCTGTGCCCAGTCGGACTTGACCTTTGTGGGCTGCGTGGGCATGCTGGACCCCCCGCGACAGGAGGTGGCAGCCTCCATCAAGCTGTGTCGCCTGGCCGGCATCCGCGTCATCATGATCACCGGGGACAACAAGGGCACGGCCGTGGCCATCTGCCGGCGCATCGGCATCCTGGCCGAGGACGACGACGTGGAGCGCATGGCCTTCACCGGCCGCGAGTTTGACGACCTCTCCCCCGCCGCGCAGCGCGACGCCGTCATCAACGCCCGCTGCTTCGCCCGCGTCGAGCCCTCGCACAAGTCCAAGATCGTCGAGTTCCTGCAGAGCATGGACGAGATCACGGCCATGGTGCGTGGAGACGCTCGTCTAGTTTGACCTCTGGGTTGTGTCTCTGTGGTCGTTTTCCCATCTCTCTCTCTTAACTGAACCTCCTGGTTGTTCTCAGACTGGAGACGGAGTCAACGATGCCCCAGCCTTGAAGAAGGCGGAGATCGGCATCGCCATGGGCTCTGGCACCGCCGTGGCCAAGTCGGCCTCTGAGATGGTCCTGGCTGATGACAACTTCTCCTCCATCGTGGCGGCCGTAGAGGAGGGCAGGGCCATCTACAACAACATGAAGCAGTTCATCCGCTACCTCATTTCCTCCAACGTGGGCGAGGTGGTCTGGTGAGGCTCCACCAGACCGAACACCTGTCACATTTGAATCCTATTAAAAGTGTTTCGTATTTTTATTTTTTTTTACATTTCAACTGTAAATTTGTACATGTTGTGTTTGTTATGCTGGGCAGTATCTTCCTGACTGCTGCTCTGGGCTTCCCCGAGGCTCTGATCCCAGTCCAGCTGCTGTGGGTCAACCTGGTGACGGATGGCCTCCCCGCCACCGCCCTGGGCTTCAACCCCCCCGACCTGGATATCATGAACAAGCCCCCCCGCAACGCCAAGGAGCCCCTCATCTCTGGCTGGCTCTTCTTCAGATACCTAGCCATCGGATGTGTGTTACCACTGTTTTTGTTTTCAGACCAAGTCTTCCATGTGTCTTGTGTTCATGGTTCATTGATCGAGATGATCCAATGCTCAGTGTGAAACACCCGTTTGACCCTGACCCTAACCCCCGGGCCCCGTCTCTGCCCTCAGGCTATGTCGGAGCCGGGACTGTGGGAGCGGCCGCCTGGTGGTTCGTGGCTGCTGAAGACGGCCCCATGATCAGCCTGTACCAGCTGGTGAGATGGCCTGGATGAGTGGACCTGTCGTTCGTTTCCATCCTGCCTGCCCTTACCTAAACCCCCTCCCCCTCCTGTGTCTCCCTCTGTCGTCCCCCCTCCAGAGCCACTTCCTGCAGTGCTCCCCTGACAACCCGGACTTCCAGGACCTGGAGTGCCACGTGTTCGAGTCCCCCTACCCCATGACCATGGCCCTGTCGGTGCTCGTCACCATCGAGATGTGCAACGCTCTGAATAGGTGAGGGGCCCACCTGCGGTAAGAGGAGCCTCCGTCCTTCACGGATGGGTTTGTGTTTCAGTTCCAGTGGAACAAAGTGAAAGTCAGTGGTCGGAGTCATATTTTGAATGGCAAGTGTCTCCTCCCCTCTGTGCCCCAGTTTGTCTGAGAACCAGTCCCTGCTGCGTATGCCTCCCTGGGACAATGTCTGGCTGCTGGGGGCTATCTGCCTCTCCATGTCCCTCCACTTCCTCATCCTCTACGTGGAGCCCTTGCCTGTGAGTCAGCTCAACGCCCCACCCCCAGAACACCATCTTCCCGTCACCCCCCCCAATCTCACCATCTCCATCTTCCTCTCCTCCAGGTCATCTTCCAGATCACCCCTCTGAACCTCACGCAGTGGCTGATGGTGCTGAAGATCTCCCTGCCCGTCATCCTTTTGGATGAGCTGCTCAAGTTTGTGGCCAGGAACTACCTGGAACCTGGTAAACACCTGGAGAAGTCAGCTGGCAAGGGCTGCTCCCTGTCCGCATGCACAGAGGGGATCTCCTGGCCCTTTGTGGCCATCTTCCTCCCCCTGGTTCTGTGGCTGTACAGCATCGACACGAACGTGTCTGAGTTGTTCTGGTCCTGACTGACTCCAAGCACACTCCCCCTCCCCCCGGGCACCAGTGTGAGTGGAGATTAATACATCTAACAACCCCACATTAACCAGGAACAACTACTACTACTACAACCACAACCACAACCGCCTGGTCAAACACAGTGAGAGCTCAGCATTTGTACGTGTATGTCTATACCCTTGGCTGATTTGGATCAAGGACATTTTCACCATTCCATTTCTTTTCTTTTTTATTCATCCTTTTTTTTTGATGAACATACTTTTTAATGACCTTGAGTTTTGTCGGTTTGTCTTTTTTCATATCAAGCCTTCGTTATGTGCCCCCGTGTTTTTTGAACAGGCATAGAATTGTAGGAACTGTCAGATGATATGTACAGAGAATGAACAATATTTTATCAACTTTTTGTAAATTGGGGAGGGGATTTGTGGACAGCAGGTAGGCTACAAGTGGCATGCACTGGACTCAAATGTATTACTCTTGTCTTCAGTGTGACCCCTTTAATATATGGCCTTTGGATGAGAAAGGGGTGTAACTGTAATGACCATACAACATTTGCACTGACTCAGTGGTCTGTACTAAAAGTGCATGTGTTTTGTGATGGCATGGGGATTCTTCTTGGTTGATAGTTGTTCCTCCCCCTGTTATAAGCTCCATATCTGGTTTGCTTTTAGTTTCTGTGCTAGGCCGAGCACAGCTACCTCAATGCTGTTGATATGACCACATTACTTTCCATGTTTTCCACTAAGCCTTTTCACGTTCTAAGACATGTCATATTAAGTGTTGAGGTAAGCACCATTTTTGCTTTTGTTGAAGGAGAAGTACGTTCTCATCTACCTTTTTAAGGTTTTCTAAGTTGAAATTGAGGTTGACCTTTTTATGTTCCCTGAGGGAAGTAGGGAAAGAAACATGTAAATGTTACTTTAGTCTTCTACACCATTTTTGATAGACATGCCTGTTGTTAAAATGTTTACTTGAACACAACACACTCTGTCATTATTCCAATATTAAAACGTTTACTTTTTTTAGCTAGTCTTCATGTACATTACAAATAACAATGATTCTTATATAGATTATGTATATTGTGCACATACTGTACTTGAATATAAAGACACCAAGACGCTGATAATAATAGTATCAGCTGAGCACAAGATTGAGGCTTCGATGGGACCATGTTGTGGTCTAGACTTGCTGTTAGGATGTATGACCATGTTATAGGCCTAACTCGGACTGGCAGGTGGAAGAGTATATGTAAATCTGTATATAGCACAGTAGTATCTATATGTATAGGGGTTTCACGTTTTCCGAATGCTCCATACCGTCACGCTAGTTGACTTGAGCCGTGTTTTTAGAAAACACTGCAGTAGGTAGGTATACCTGGAAAGCATGCCCTCTCCAATGCTAGGCCAGTATGAGTTCCTCTAAACCTAACTGCTATTTCTTCCAATGCTTTCCGCCTGTTTATCAGAGTGAGTATCCCCCCCCTGCCCTGCATGCGCCCTGCCCGCTAGCGTGTTCTCATCCAGGCACCATCCAACACACCCAAGCCTTGCGGTCGAGCAGGTGTATTCAAAGTCTCGACTCTTTGATGGAAAGATGTTGTTTTGCTTTTTAAACAACATTTTATATGTTGCCGCTTTCCTTGTTATTTCAAGTCAGGGATTTTGGCCACTTTATAGATTGTGTGAACGACAATGATATGATGATGTAAGAGTTTTAATTTGAAAAATGCCTTTTCACTAAGTGCCAGTCAACATATGTGAGCTGGTAAAAATATATTGAAGTGCTCTGTCTGACTTGATTTCATTGGTGGCAATATTATTGGGGGCCGACAGAGTATAGGGATATTACTTGCAGCAAGTGTTGCAATCGCAAGGCATGGCGTTTTCATGTGGACATGGCTTTGTGCCTTCCCATTTCTCTGCTTGCATGTGGCATGGCTTTTGACATCTATATATGTAGGCAGACAGGAGGAAATGGAAAGCTTTTAAACATGTCTTTCATCATGCATAGTGAATGAGCCATGTCTTATAGCGCCTTTGCTTTGACCTATGCCTTAGGTAAGTCATCTGATTGGTCTCTTTCTCTTCTCTCTCTGCAGCTGGGGCTGTGTAAGCCCCGCCCACTCCTCTAAACCCCTTTTGCAGAAACTGTAAGGTTTTGTTTTAGTGTTGTGCATGTGTGTTTCGAGCAGCACCACATCTTCTAAGACTTGCATGTCAAAATAAGAACTCAAATCAAGACATGATTCATCATTTAATATGTACATCAATTCCTTTTTTTATCTAAAAGATACCTAATTTAAATGGAATGGGTTCAAATTAAAATGTTTTTGGAATCCAGTGAACTAATCCCATGTCCTCAGTCCCTCCATGGTCTTGCATGAAGCGCTTTAGTATAGCCGTCTGTCGAGAAAAGGTGACAGTTCTCGTGCCATCTCAGAAACCTAGACTTCATTGTTTAGTAATGTATAATATTCCATGGTGCATGTCATCTGAAGCAGCCATTTATTTTAACAGATTTGTGTAATAGTTCTGTATAGTATTGGTAAATTTAAATTTAAACAATCTACAAATAATAGTGCAAATGTTAAATTAAGCTCAGAAAGCTGTGTCTTTTCCTAAGGAAATACTTTTTGAATTGAATGTGTAAAAAATTACCAAACGAGACTTTTTGCTTTGCACTGTGATGTGCGACATGTTGTAAGCAGACTTTGTGGTGTCTGGTTAGGAGGTGCAGCGATAGTGATGCATACCCTGAGGAAATCAGACAGTCCTTCAATGGCATGGTTTTGCCAAACAACTGTACTGTAATTTCAGAGCTGATGATTGTATTACGTATCACAACTTGTGGTTTCA
Organism: Hypomesus transpacificus; assembly: GCF_021917145.1. Classification (NCBI taxonomy): domain Eukaryota; kingdom Metazoa; phylum Chordata; class Actinopteri; order Osmeriformes; family Osmeridae; genus Hypomesus; species Hypomesus transpacificus. The sequence goes on from NC_061083.1 coordinate 3,439,729, forward strand.
GGTAAATAAAGCGATTATACTTTAAATGTCCTGTTAAATGTCCTGTTTTCTTGATGAGGTTGTGTAACTGTATATGTGCCTGAAGATTTGGGCATTTGGTTACTGGTCTGTAAGTGGAGATTAACTGACTGTTCACTGAAAACCATGACAAACCTGTACACTTCATGATTTTATTTTACATTCCCAAAATTGTATGTACAATGCACTACATATAAACATTTGCATTGAAAACCTTTAGTAACATTTGGAACCAGAGTTACCCCATGACCTCATGATTGACACAAGAAACAAAAAGGCATCGAGTCATCTGATGAAAAGAAGAGAAAATCACAACAAATACTCCAGATCGGTGATCTCATATCCACACTGTTCGCCTTACCGATAAGAAATACAAAAAACAGTAATGGTAAACACACACGCTTTATCTTGACAGTCTTCCACAGTGGCAAACTGGGATTGACAACTGATATAAAAGGTCAAAACTATAAAGATGTGGATGGAATGCTTTATAAGGCTGAGAGTTCCAGATGACACTTTAGCTAACATGGTAGCGAGATACTCCATTCCAAACCACATGGAAGTTTTTACAGAATCAGGACATTATTCAGCTGCGTGAATCCACACTAGACCTGACCGTCAGATCATCAAGGAGGTGTACGAGCCGTTATGGTATTCGACAGCATTGCCATGGTGATTCTTATATTACCCTGGGTGCTATAATACCACGCTGGACAAACAACGTCCCATTTCAAAGTAGTCACCTATGATGCGCCAGCCTGCCCCCCCCGTGTGACCCTCACTGTCCCCCTAAAGAGGGGCCGGGGTCACTGCATGCCGAACCACTGCTCCTGGTCTGCCCACTGAGCTGCCTCGCTGTCGCTGCCCTCCAGGTCCCCGTCCTCCCCGCTGCCCTCCATGTCATCTCCGTCCAGCTCCACCGTGGCATCCGCTGGACTCTCCTCCTTCTCCATCTTCTGCATCCCCTCCATGGACTTCTGGTCATTCGGGTCCAGGCTGGAGACAAAAAGGCATTGGAAGTTTCACGCCAGCACCTTTTGTGTTCAAGCTACGAAGTATATGATGTCGGGGGTCATTGTGTCATTTACAGTCAGTAATTACAGTGGGCTTTTTACCTAAGTGCGATGCTGTACTGGTCCATTGCCTCCTGATAGTCGTTGACCGCCACCAGAAAATCTCCCAGCATTCTGTGCAGCACACAGTCACTCTGATTGGCCAAGGCATTACGCAGAAGAGCAATCCCCTCCTCGTACTTCTGCTCCCGACCTAAAAAAAAAGACAACAAAAACATTAGTAATCTGTAGTATTTAAGGACTGAATTTTTAAAAGTTGTACCTGACTGGATACATACTTAACAACTCAGCCTTCTTCACCACAGCCTTGGTGTAGTCTGGCCTCTGAGCTAGGGCCTTGTCCAGCAGGGTTTTGGCTTTCTCCTGGGTCACTGGGTCTTCCAGGCAGACTGTGGCCAGGATGGTCAGGGTCTGGGCGTTCGCTCCCAGGTTCTTATAGATGTTATTGGCCATTCCCATCGCCTCTCGAATCCCATTGGAAGCCAGGTAACAGTCAATCAGACCTAGCAGGAGAACGTCAAGATTAACATCTCTTTCGAAAGACCAATCGATGACATGCCCAAATGATCCAACCGAATTAGGCACAGCTCGTGAGCCTAAGAAGCAGGTGTGACAGGGGGGGGGGGGACGACTTGCCCTCGTAGCAGTCCAGCCGACAGGGTGCCAGACGCATGGCCTCTCTGAAGTGGATGATGGCCTCCTGCACTCGGCCCATGTTCCTCAGCGCTGCCCCCTTAAGGAGGAGGGCCTGAACACTGTTGCTGTTCAGCTGAATGGCCTTCGCTCCCAGGTAGAGGGCCCGAGAGTACCGCTTACTGTAGAAGCTGTGACAACTAAGCATAAGAAGAAAAATGAAATGATTACACTAAACTCTTGTACCTGCATAACAAGGTGCATACAAGACTCCATTTAGTCTCAGGTTCATTTCACCAAGATCTTTCATCCTCTTTACATTGTTGTTGTAATGATAACTCACCCAGAGATGACCCAGGGTTCTGCATGCTGGTCTGAGATGTTGAACAATCTTCCACCCAGAACCTCAACATCCTCCAGGTGTCCCTCACGAGCCATAAGGTAGCCATAAACATCCATGCCTGACAAACATAGATTGCACTGTGACTTTGTCCAAGTACCATTGATTTCTGTCAGAAATCCTTGTCAATGCATCCAGGTACCTTTAATCAGATAAGGGTCCAACATCTGAGCTTGTTCAAACTTTAGGATAGAGTTCTTGGTGTCGCCTGCCCTGAAGTAGACGTCCGCCAGGCTGACCAGCAGGTCTACGTTGTCACGTAGCAGAGACTTCTTCTCTAGAGAGCTGAGAGAGACAAAGGGGGACAAAATACACAACAACCTCTATGAAACACACAACAAGGCATGAATTCAGACAGATTACATCCAAACCTATCATGAATCACTGCTCGAAAATCAATCCACCGACACTGGTGGCCCGAGGCGCTGGTCTGCTCACCAGATGGTGTTGATAGCTCTGTGGTTATCCCCTGTGTGTATGAAGGCGTAGGCTTTGATCCAAACAGAGAGCCAGTCCAGGTTGGGGATGCTCTGGATAACGTCCATCGTCATGGATGCCACCTCAGCTCCTTTCACTGATAGTGAGAGGAGACCTGGAGCCGACAGAAGGTAACAAGTAAGGACTGCCTCACAGTTCAAGTTAAGATATTCATTATATATATATCTATAGATGCATTATGAAGTGTTAGAAGTACATACCAATGATCGCATCCAAAGCCAGTGGACACTGTCTAAGGACCTCTTTGTAGCTTGTGACTGCAGATCGTTCCTGACCAGCTTTCCTGTATAGGTTGGCCAGCATCATGTTGATCTGAGGTTGATGAGCAAAGAACATTGTTATTTAATATCTTGGTCGAAGATGCTTCACTTGATAAGTAGGTGATATGACTGAACTGTAGTCTTGCACTCGGAATTGGCTACTCTGTGGACGTTCAGTAGCCTACTTTTGGAGTTCTCTGTCTAGATGGAATCCCGTCAAGCACTGCAATAGCATCTTTGTCAAGCTTCAAGATGGTGTAGCACTCTGCAATCTTATACTTCACTTCGATCTCTGAGGGCAAACTCTGAAATGAATAATACAACACACTTATTTAAAACGATATGCTCTGTTTGCGCGACAGCAATGTGTATAGTTTCAGAAAGTAAGGCGCACCTGTGTCTGCAAGGTGGATGCTGTGCCCCCGGTTGATGGGCGAACTTTAGAGGTTTTGCTGAGGACCTTTTTCTGCTGCAATGCCATATTGTATTTGCAGGCAGCATTACGGTATTCCTTGTCATGAAAGATGGCATCTGCATGGTAGACCAACAGCTGGTACTTCTGAGATGGTGAGAACAGTTCCCTGTAGGAGCATTTAGAGTTGTCATTTCCAAACAGCGTGTGGCTTGAGCTTCCAACTGGGCCGCCTTTTATTGATCTCTCCATACTATATTTTCACTGAAATGAGACGCATACATGCTAATACAATTTTAATAAGTTTAAATAGTTCCATTAATTCCCAATGAATTATACGATTGAAAGTTCAGCTTGCTATGAAAACACTAAAGGCTGCAGTATAGTTATTCACATAGGTCACATAGGATTCACATAGGCACATTACAATGTTTATCCATTTCTTTAGGTGTTAGCATGCTAGCTGCTGTAGATACATACGGATTGTTATTGCTCATTGTCAGCAATAAACTACTCATAATCCGAACGTTCGAATGAAGTCCCGCGTTGGCCATATCTCGTACATGATCTATTACGTTCATTCTGAATATTTGTGTGTCTTGTTTAAAAATAAATGTGTGGCTAAACTTGAAGTTCGCAGTTGTCAGACTACAGGTTCACTTGCTAGCTGGTTTCTACAAATCAAATGTACTGCGACGTCAACTGCTGAGGCTTCGATCAAATATGGCGCCGCAAAATCGAGCCCAGAGCAAAAGCTGCACTGCTTGCGCAGGCGCTTGCGTAAGTGGGACATGAACAACGAAAACAAAAATGTGTATATAGAAGAAAAAGTATGTTTTATTGCATCAACTTTTGATAATGTATTTAGATACAACAACAACGAAAACATATGATCGTACTTTCCATATCGAGGTTAGAAATTGCGCCTGCGCTCATCTAGTACGACTGAGAAAGTAGCTGCCCTGTCCAAAACACTGAGTATAGCAGCACTTCGTAGCCACTAGCCTGCCAGTTTTCCAAGGAACTGAATCCGACTTCATCTAAATTCTTCTGGCACAATTTGGTGGCACTGCATTTATTTTTTGTTAAAGCCCACATACCATGACAGAACAATCAGCATTACTTCTTCGAAAGCAATTGGCAGGTAAATGTGCGCATTTTCTTAGTCTAGATATTCATTATTCACTTCAGATGGACAACGTTAGCTCGGAGACGAACAATCCAACAATTGTGTTGAATCGTTCACGGTCAATATAATTTGACCAGTTAGTGCTAGTTTTTAGTCTACGGTACTTACAATGGCTTGGAGAAATTACACTTACCTCACGATCTAGAAATGGGTGTTAACTGTTAAGTTAGAGCTTTAAGTAATCAGTAATTGTGTCGCATAATCGCCGCCTTTGTTTTTAGCTTGAGCGCAGCGGGGTGGTTTGTTTACAACATGACTGGCTACGTTGTTAGCAAGATAGCATATAGGTTACATAAAGTACCTAGCTACTTTGTCACAACGGAACTGTGATGAAATGGTGGAACAAACTATACCAAGCTAAAACGTGGTAGCTAACTAACTAGTGTGGGGGATTTGACAAGTCTCATAGTGTATACCGTTTTTTCGGCTTTGGCTTTTGAGTCTCAGAAAATGCTAACTTGCACCAGCTAGTAACATAAGCTGGCTAGCACAAGTAGGTCTATGCTGTCTCTGTTGCACAACATTGTGTTGCAAGCTACCTCCAATATAGCCACACGGTTTAAAGGATACAGTATGCAATCTAACGATTCTGTGTAGTAGTTGTTAACAAGCTAATTCGATACGGGCATGAAGGCTAACTAGCTAGTTTCTCTAATAACCATGCGCAATTAATTTACTACAGGCCTGGTTGTTAGATTGAAACCTAAGGAACAAAGGAATAATCAGCTCTGTGTCCATCTGTCAATGAGAACTGTAACGTCAGACTGACAAGTAAGCTGCCAGTTTATTGAACCAAATCTGCGTAACTCCGTTATAAATACACCTATCATACAATGTTTTTAAATGTTAGGCTATGCATTATCATGTACAGCAACATATTGACGTAGTCGGTTTAGTATTACATTTGAATAAATGCTACTAGTGTTATTCACCAGCAAGCAACACAAATTCCCACATACTTTTACATACATAGGCCTACATAGTCTACGACATACCATGATTATTAAGTCATCACAGTAACCTTTTAAATAGTTAAATTTTATTTCTATTACAGAGCTCAACAAAAACCCAGTGGAAGGATTTTCAGCTGGCCTAATAGATGACGAGGACATATATAAATGGGAGGTTGTCATAATCGGACCACAAGACACCCTTTTGTAAGTTTTCAGCATCTTTTTTTTTCTATGCAAGTGTTGGACTTAACTGTGTCTCACCTTCACATCGGTTGATTTTTTGTCAAATATGTGGACGTTGTTGTTCAGTTCTCTTCCTGATGTGGCATCAGGCACATTTTAAATTCAATTTATCAATGGGAAGGTTTTCTGTATTTTTACATTGCAGTGAAGGTGGTTTTTTCAAAGCATACCTGACTTTTCCCTATGACTACCCTCTTCGGCCTCCCAAGATGAAGTTCATCACGGAACTCTGGCACCCTAATGGTAAATGTTCAGAATGTTTAGAACTTTGGGTGATTAATATAGAATTTAAGTAGTGTGGAATTTGTGTAATTCAACTTATACAAGGCATGGTCTCTTCCTCAGTTGCAAAAAATGGGGACGTGTGCATCTCAATTCTTCACGAACCAGGGGAGGACAAGTTTGGCTATGAGAAACCTGAGGAACGCTGGCTGCCCATCCACACAGTAGAGACCATCATGATTAGTGTGATCTCTATGTTGGCTGACCCAAACAGTGACTCACCTGCAAACGTGGATGCTGCTGTACGAACTTGTTTTTATTACAAACATGATTCTCTTAGCTGATTGTTTGGCTATAATGTATGTCAGATTTAGCCGATTATTATGGTATGATTGTAATATGTCTTGCCCTGCTCCCACAGAAAGAATGGAGGGATGACCCGAACGGCGAATTCAAGAGGAAAGTGGCACGCTGTGTACGAAAAAGTCAGGAGATGGCGTTTGACTGAAGGAGTTCCAGGGTAAGAAATCATACGTTTGTATGATTATTTACATTTGTACACAGAGGTGAATTGAATTGACTTTAGGCTCTTTTTTTCTTTTTTGTCCAGTTAAATGAAATGGCTTCAGAAGGAAAATGGTCTGTTCAGCAAATGGCTTTTGCATCCCTTCTTTTGCCAGCCGAGGAATCTGATTGGTCCCCAGGAACTTCCTTGTAGTTGTTTATGCAGAAGACGAGCCAATGTAAGATACCTACCAGCGTAAATTACCCACTATTTCCTTCCTGGAATTGTATATTTAATTTAATTTATTTTGAAAATATATCAATGTAAGATATGTCATTACTGTAAATGAACTCCCTTTTTTATCTGCTGTTGAACAGTTTCTACTTTGTACCAGGTTTCTTATGCAATTTAGTGGATGTTTGACGTGCTTGAAGAGTGTAAACAATTACAAGCCTGTTCACTTGATCGGTTATCATTTGTCTTCTGATCTTCACAATCGTCCCCACATGATATTGGTTTGTAAGACCTTGTCAAATGTTGTTTTGTTCACCACTGTCATTTAATCACTGCTGCCTTATGTTAATTCTACTCTGTCATCTACATTATATCTGCCTGGTGAACATGTGGCCCTTTTGACTTTGATAATCAATATTTCAAATACTTATCCTGGCACAGTTTTTTGACGGTGATATCTTACACAACCAAAAATGTTCCAGGGGTTCCTTTGTTTTAAATCAACCCTTAAAAACCCAACTCGATGTGTACTCACTGGATAGTGAGCATTTGACTATAAAACGACTCCTCTCTGACTTGCTGGTCCTAATAAAGAAGTGTTCAATTCACGTGAAAGGTTTTGGGTTGATTGGAGGTGGGACATAGAATTAAGCTGTGATTATTCAGTGGGTAGACTGGGTTTTGAACTGACCTTACCTCAACTTAAATGAATTACAAATGTGATGCATATTTATGATAGTTGGATTTCCTCTTTCTGTTGCCTTTTTCCTTGTCTTAATTGATTCTGACTTACAGTAGCTAATATCAGAACAACCATGATGACAAATATGTATTCAGATGTTTAATTCATATCCTCATCTTTAAGATTGTATCAATCAACTGACACTAATGCTAACTGCCATGCTAACATGTTAGTCAGTGGTGCAGTCTATGGAGAACAACATGCAATTCCTTGTCTGAAAATATTATTTAATCAATTGATGAGGTGGTAGTTTTTTTGGTTAGAATTCTTTGGGGGGGGATTTTGTAAAAATCCTGCTAATGTAGTTATTTCGCCATAGTGTGGGATTTTTTGTGTCGATAGGCTACTTGATATTAAATAATCCTTCAAATGCATCTGATGTCAATTGTTTATCTCGAAGACTGATAATGGACAGACTTATTTTTTTGTCAGTTGTACTTCATTTGTTATGCACAAAAAACATTTAAATTAGGAAAAGGGGAGGTGGGGCAAATATAACTTGTGCTCAATGAGACCACTTTGTTTTAACAGTGTTTATTATAACCGTTTGAGCTACCAGAAATCCTACACAGAATCATCATAACCAATGTCCAAACCCTGGTTAATCTACAAATATACCTAAAATGGCGCATGCAATCAGTTTTTTTGAGATATTGTGTACTACTGATGGAATTCTGTATAGGCTTTAAGGGACGTTACTGTTGTCATCTTTGTAATTTGCGAACCAACCATGTCCTCCTCTGACCGGTGTTCACTGTATTTGCACATGCTCAGTGCATTGTCATGATGCCATGGAAATGTCATGAAGCAATAGACTTAGTTGTGTTTTACAGGAAATCCTTTTCTCTCACATTATCCCCCAAATGTGTTTATTTTATCACTTGGTTTATGCAATGTATATTTGACACAAGCTCAATAAATTGTGGATGTCATGTGGACATGTGTCATGATCTGTCAGAATGGACTTTTAATGTAATTTCAATATAAATTATTTTATACCGTTAAACATCAATGGTTTAAAAACAGTGCCAGAACTCCGTAACTGCAGAGAAATACTTTTTCAACACTAGTATGTGAAAAAGAAACGACTTACAAGCTTGTAAAAATAAAATAAAATGTGCAACCTTGAAGATAATTTGAACGTTTCGAACCACAATTTGTTCACATATGTTTTATTGACGAGGTTCACATAGTGAGTACTTTTTACTCGAAACAGTGCCCCTTAAAAACCCGTTCCATGGGGCTGCGCTTTACCATCGCCATCTGGTGGTTTACTGTGAGAACTGCACTTGTAATTTACACTTTAAACCACTAGATGGCGGTATTGAAGCGCAGCCCAATGGCGCTGTCGAAACACTGCACCTTAAAAACCCGTTCCATAGGGCTGTGCTTTACCATCGCCTTCTGGTGGTTCACTGTGAAAACTGCACTTGTAATTTACGCTTTAAACCACTAGATGGCGGTATTGAAGCGCAGCCCAATGGCGCTGTCGAAACACTGTCCCTTAAAAACCCGTTTCATAGGGCTACGCTTTACCATCGCCATCTGGTGGTTTACTGTGAGAACTGCACTTGTAATTCACACTTTAAACAACTAGATGGGGGTATTGAAGCGCAGCCCAATGGCGCTGTCGAAACACTGTCCCTTAAAAACCTGTTTCATAGGGCTACGCTTTACCATCGCCATCTGGTGGTTTACTGTGAGAACTGCACTTGTAATTCACACTTTAAACAACTAGATGGGGGTATTGAAGCGCAGCCCAATGGCTCTGTTGAAACAGTGCCCCTTAACACGCAACTTATACTTTAGCACAAGTGCTTGCTAAATGCTTCAATAGCTAAACAACTGTCCTGGTGCACGTAACTCTGTCAGGCTATTGCATTTCGTACTTCTGACGATCAATTTATTATTCCCTGTGAGTTACTGCATCCATTCAGCGACGAAAGTGTTGTACCACCAACCATTTCCGGTTTGAGTTAATGTGGTTTTGAGTTAATGTAATGTAGTTTTCCATTTGGAGGAGCATGTCTATGTATTGGGGGGAGGTGAGCAAGTCATCCTATTTGGGGGAAGTTGACTCGTATTTGGGAGGAGTGTTTTCATTTGGGGGATGCACTCATATTAGGTGGGGGGTGTTTTGCACTTTTGGGCCACCTTACAATACTGATATAGGCGTTTAGATGTATCCAAAAATATATAATGTGATGAATGTGTGATTGGGACCAAAAATCTGACCTCGAGTAGTCTGACAATGTTACTGATCGGTCTGGTGACGCGCGTGAGTAGTTTACCTAGTCAGTCAGTTTTCTCGGCACGGCAGGCTACTCGCGTTCCTCAGCTGGATATATCCAGAGTTTTGTTAAAAGTTTTCAAATTCTTTGCCATTTGCCATAAAAACAAGGGAAGGACCTCTCCCCAAACAGTCATGGCTAATATGAGGTGTATCATTGAGGGAAATGGTGTGAAAGGTAGCTAGCTACAGTATGAGTTTTGACTGCTGGATTTCTCATTTGAACGAATATATACAGGCTTATAGGCCCTATTTCGTATGAAAAGAGACATAACGTGTACATTTCATTTGATAACTCTTTCTAGCTAGGAAGTAATTCACATAGTAGGCTTTCTAGTTTACAGTAACGAGTAATTTCTTTCGTTGTCTCTGAGGTAGCGTGACCCGGATTGACGCCTTATTCATTTGAATAGAAAATCATTTGAAGGTTCAAACCCCGTAGGCCTGTTACCGTTTGCCACTCTTATCTTCATCAATTAAGCAATCTGTCCTTAAATTTACAGCGTTTGGAAAAGCTATTCATGGCCTCTCAAGAATAGGTGATGAATTATGGCTGGATCCTATGGTGAAAGGGGTAAGCTAATTTGTTGTTTTTGTTTAGAGTTTGTTCACAGCGGTTGTTTGCTAGCTAACAGTCCTTGACCTCTGTTTGCTAGCTAACAGTCCTTGACCTCTAATCTATTTGGTCCCACAAAGTTGGCAGTGAGATCAGTGAATCCTGCCCATTCGGCCTATGGCTGCTTTCTCTTCACGACACTATTCTTCCAAAACTACAGTATTGCCCCTGAATGTGGAACCGCCAAATGCAAACTGGCCATGAAGGTAACAGATAATGTAATACTGCATGAGAAGTCATTACTATGAGACTATGTGTTTGGGTTTATTTAAGTGATGTATCTATCTGTTGATCCAGTCAGTGCTTCCACTGTTTCGGTGCTTGGCGACTATTGAACGTAACGTGTCCAGGTGTGAAATATCCATCAACAGCCCAGAGAATCGTGTGACATTCCAGTTTTACTGCAGACATGGTAGGAGGCCACTGGTACATTCCCATACATACCCAGTTTTATTTTCTGCCCTTTGGACACTAGAGGGTAGTGTGTTTCAATGACACCCTGCACTACTTGTATCAGGTATAACTAAAACTCACATGCTGGGTTTCCAAGAGAGGGAGGCTCTGCAGGCAGTATATCCTTATCACCTCTGCATCAATGTCCTGAAGGCACAGGCCAGGTTAGCTCTCCACTCTCAGCCACAAGCAAATTTGTATGGCCTGCTAAACAAACATACAGCCACACGCCGTACTGCATAGTTGATCTTCATTTCCAAGGATAAATTTCTCTTTTTGTGCAATTTAAATAATGCCCTTTTATCGTTCTCTCGATTCCATGCTAATGACCTGCCTCTGTCCCGGCTTGGTAAGGCTTATAGGTGACATGGTGATGCACTTCCCCGTGTCCCAGGAGGAGATTACCCTGTCCATCACTCCTCTGAGACTTCATCTCAAAAACTACCAAGAAGAGAAAATGGGTAGTAAGTTTCTCCCTTTTCTCTACAGGCACACGTGTTTGTACGTCTTTTGTTAATGCTGTCAGAATTATCTACAGCTGTAGAAAGGAAGTGTCTTATAGGTCTGTGTGGTGCTAATCAGTAACATCATGTCATATTGACTTAAGAATTTTTCTCTGAATACAGATCGTTTGAAGGCTATGCACACTGAGATGTCCTTGCATCCGAGTGAGTTTGACTACTTCCAGGTTGGAGTGGATTCGGACATAACCTTCTGTCTGAAGGAGTTGAGGGTAAGGAGGATATTTTAGGATGGAACTCTTTCAGTCACATGAGCCTTTAAATATTGTCTATGTGTGTGTATTTCTGGGTGTGTGTAAGTACGCAGAGTAATTTTCAGTTTTAAGGAGACATATTTATGGACTTGGACCCAAGTGTCCCGGAGGGTCTGTACCCTATCGTTTTCCTGTGAACTTCCCCTCCTCTACTGGAATCCTGGATTTATGGGTTTGGTGGCTGTCAGGCATGTAAACAAGTGTAATGGGGGTATTATTCATCAGTAGCTGATATAAGAAATTATTCATATTAGCTCAATCTAATTTCCTGCTTTGCCTAAACATACTGTTTTTTAAAGTAATAAAACCAAAACCCCCTAAAGTTCTTAGTCTTTTTATAAAACATAACACATGGATTGAGTCAAAACGAGGGAGACATTTGAATCAGTTATACACAGCAAATGTTCAAAACATCTATTTTCCAAAAACACCATGTACTATTACTCCCCAAGGCTGATGACACTATACCCGAGCCCAAACACACATAAACCTTGACCCCAATATCCCGAAATGTCGCTGGGGGGTAACATATCCCATTGAGAAGGTGCTCATTACAAAACGCAGCCTTGTACCACTGCTGTGTCCTGCTTCTGTTCTTTGATGGGGGACATGCTACGAGCTATATAAGTCTTTATACTGTAATGCTACATGACAGAGTGGGTTTAAGTCCTTTTGTCTAAGAGTCAGAAGTATCCCAGTGGAGACATGATCTCTGTTGACGACCCCATGGAATCTGAAGGGTTTTGTTCACTCTATGCATACTCAAGGATGTATAATGCAGACACAAGTTACCCTATCACGTCATGTCCTTATCATTGAAGTTACTTTATTTTACTGGGGAAGGAGTGAAAAATTGAACTCCGACTGTGTGTAGTATTGGAATGCTGATGATCTGTTCTTTAACTGTTTATTAGGGACTGCTGTCCTTCGCCGAATCCCACGGTCTACCTGTGTCCATGCACTTTGGTGCGGCGGGGAAGTGAGTATCACAACCCCTTACCCTGCCCGTGCCGTTCAACCGTTAGATCCAGTCATTAGTTTAGCTGATCTACAATTTTCAGATCCAGTCCTTTTTAGAAGGCATGAAGATTTCCATCCACTGCCGATCGTCCTACCTGCCCATCAGATGTCCACTCTGTTGTCGTTCACTTGTCTTTCAGGCCAGTGTGCTTCAGTGTGGATGACTTGGTCCTGGAGGCCAGAGTGGTGTTGGCTACTCTAGTGGACCCAGAGAGCACGACCCCGTCTCAGGCCGAGGCCCCGCCCCCTACCGCTCTCAGGTGATTGTCACCACCAGTATGGTTGTGCCACAGCTTGACCAGCCTTACGTAATCAACCGTGGCCGACGTCACACGCTGCCCTTAATCAGAATCTATCTTATTATGTGCTCAACAGACCGACTATAAGGTAGTAGCCCAGAGCGCCGCTTTCGAAGTTCTCGCATCATTTTGACATGTTGAGATCATGTTACGATAGAAAAATATGACAGGGAATCTCAAGTGAGATTGTTTAGGTGAGAGACCCACCAAGAAAAGGTCTCTGTGAAAGTGCTGTGTAGAGTACCATCTCTCAGTGCTATACCTGAGATGACCATCAGCTGGACCCAGTTTGCCTTCTGACGGAGCCTGATTTGGTTTCTAAGTGGGCGTAGTATTACAGCATCCAGCCCTGTCTGTGAAACGGAGCTAAGGCTATGTGGGGCAAGGCTGAGCAGGGTTGGTGGCCTTGATAATCCCTCCAGCCCTGCAGTAACCGGTTCCACCACTGATGACGTCACCCTGCGGCTCTCCACCGCTCAGCTAGGCCAGCGTGTGTCTCTGAGCGTCTGGGCCTCTGGATGGCCTGAATGTGGCAGTTGGTTGGCAGCACCGGTCCAAACCGGATCTTTTCACATCTGGGTCACTTGAGTCTCATGCGCTCTGCTCTCAGTCTCAGTGGCGTCATCACTGACCTGATGAGCACGCACTTTTATGTGTTGCTAGTCCTGTAGTAGCTGGAGACCTATAGTGGCTGTCCTATGAGTTTTTCCTCGTTTAAAAATCTTATTTTCGATAAGCTCTTAAACAGATTGGTCATATAATATCTTGTATTTCAAACAGCAGTTTTAGTACAACTAGGGTGTTGGCCAATCTCTCCTCACGCTACGCTCCAGTCCCAGTCTTGTTTCTATGCTGCGGTTTTGCTTCAGGACACTGTGTTTGTGCTGAGGCTGGGAGGAACCTCCAGAGTCAACGCTCAGTTGCATCGCAGGCCACGTGCTCCAGTACTGGGTAGAGCTGTTTTAGCAGGCAGGCCTGAACTGAAGCCAAATTCCTCCATGCCACTCCAGGGGGTGCTTTATCGAGACAGGGTGGGCGAACATTTCCTCCCTTTCCCACACGCTGCCTCAGGCAACCTTTTTCTTTTTTTCTTTCATGCTTTACTTTCTTTTTTTCCCCCCTCTTCACTATCCCTCCGTCAGTGCCTCCCTCTCTCTGGCTCTCCCCCTCCCATCTGGCTCTCACACTTTGACGCACGAGCAGGCGCAGTAACTCACGAGGCACAGCGGTTACCCACATGAGAACTCGCTTCAAACATCCTCATACACAAACACAGGCTGCTGCCGGTTGTTTAAAAAGGAAAAGTAGGGCCCCAGTAGTATTAAATATCAACCCTTATTTCTGTGTTTATGCCTGTGGGACTGGGTCTGTTAGAGGTGAATGTACTTACCCTTGTTATGATGAACAATAAGATTCAAGTTGGTTTAATATTTATTTAGAGGGACAGCATGTTCTTGTTCTGAGTAGGGACCTGGCCAGGCGCCCAGCAGTGACTTAATTCTCCCGCTCTCCCAGGTGTGAAGGTGTTGCCGGTTTCCCCGACGTTCCTCAGGGGCCAGCCGTTGGTTCCCCTCAGGATTTCCTGGCTGTGGGCGAGCTGATAGCATCCAGCCAGGGGAGCCCAGTTCTCAGTGGCAATGCCCTCATGAGAAGGCTGAACAGGCCAGGGAACCTGGAGAGACTCCCCACAGCCAGGTCTGACAAGCAGCCTACCACTGTCATCAGAACACCTGCTTCTGCCAAGGTAACAGGGGGTCTCTAAACAGTGTAGTCCCTGACGCAAACTAGATTGCAGTTTGAACTTTGAGCAACCTCTGCTCCTTCGCACCTTTGTGTTCCAGAATCCAAACATGTTCTGGAACAATGTTTTGTTGTTGTGTTGTTTATCTAACCTTCATTAGTATAGGGAAATATTGAATCTCTGTGAACTACAACTTGAATAATGTCAAAACTCCCCAAAAGCCTCACCATATTATGTGTGGCCATAAGAAGTATTATCTCAGAACTGATTCTCAGGTTTTATTTGTTTGAATTCTCTAGATTCGCTCCTTCCTATTTGGTGCGTTGTCTACTGAGCAGGGAAATGTCCAGACCGCCTTGCCTCCTAGTCTGGTGTGTGCCAGTGACACAGAGGATGATGGTGAAGAGGGCCAGTGGTAGATTATAACCCAGAGTCAGTCAGACCAAAACATTTTCTGGTTCCATTTACCACAAGCCACAATTACAAAGGACAGTCATTTTGTCTGTTGATTACTTTAGATAGTGTAGTGGAACATAATTTGTTCCAAATGTTTCACAAACTATTACAGAGTATGCAATTCTGTTCTGATGTTATGATTACACCACTTTGACAGTTCATGTTATTGTACAACATGACATTAAAATGGTAATGTATAGATTCATTACGAACTGGTACCTCAGGTTTCTAGAGGTTTAAATGATACAATTTTTAAAACCAGTCAATTAAATTGAACTGGTTGGTCTTGCAGGTGGAAACATTGTTTCCTGCTTGGAGATGCCACACCTATGTACTGCAGGAATTTGCAACTAAACACACAGATGAATGCCCGTGACTTCTTCAGTCAACTGCGGCTTCCGAGACACGGCAGAGGATGAGTCAGCGCAGGGTTATGCTGCCTCCTCTGAAATGTGCTGTAGCGTAGCCATGTTCTAGACATCAACGATGCTGGCTCAGAAGGGCATGTTATTACCGGTACTTTGTATTTATAGTGCACCTTCAACCTGTTTAAAGTATGTTGAATTGCTATTTCATTGTATGAAAGTGAGTGTCTGTTCAGCCCACAATATGGCTTTTTTACATAGTCAGTATGATAGAAACAGCTGGCACACCAAGGTAATAAATACTATAATCTTTATTTAAATATTTTACAGCTTCAAAAACATATTTACAGAACTCAGTCTGCATTGTTGAACTGTACACACAAAATATACAGATACATGCAACTCTCATTGTAACAAACTTTGCTTTTTGAACTGGAGGGTGAAGTTGAGGAGGATAGCAAGGGCACGGTTGGGTTGGGTCTGCTGAGGGGAACAGGGAAGCTAGCTCTGACAAGAAGTACCATTTGAGAGGGAAATGGCTTGTATTGTTACGTTATTGTTAAGGCTGGTGAGGTTTGTGTTAACCTCTTCAGTGCCATAAAGCTTCAGAGCACATTTTGACTGTCCAGTGCGGAAACCTCTCGATTTCCCCATCTCAAAAAATACAGTAAACATGTGCTTTTGGTTTCTTTTTAAAGACATGGTTCACCTGAGGGCTCCCCCCCCAGTCTGTACTGCCCAACCAATCATGTATCAGGTGTGGGATCTGGAGCCCTTGAAGCTGGGCAGTAGCCTGCAGCAAGGAAGCACCATATCAGTGTGAAAGATAAATAATAATAATAATAATGCAAAGTGGTTTACACGTTTAAACAGATCGCAAGATGAATCTCAATTTATGGTGGAAAGGCATAGGATCACATGGGAAAGATGGGTCTTCCATCGACTGGTGAGGATTGAGTTAATCTTAAGACAACAGGGTAAGATGGGTAAACGAAATGATAATCGTATGGGTACTTGTCTAGCTCAGGCTCTGTGTCCAGTAGTGGGCAGACAAAGGGGGGTTTGGAGAATTGTAATTGTACAATTTTGCCAGTATCAACACCTGATACAAGGCACATCCGCTCTACAACTTGAACACATACATAGTACATGCTTGAAAGGAAACATACCTTCCTTAAACTGTAGCAGTTGCTGCACATAAATTAAAAAGAAATGCACTGTGCAAATCTGCAGCAATAGATAACCAAAAAAATATTTCTTTTGCCCATAAAATATCAAAACCTGCTGTTTAACACTGAATGAGAACAAGTGACCTGATTAAAATGATTTCTCAGGTGTGCCACTGGAATTATACAGCAGGAAAACTGATGACAAAAGACAAGGAAATGCTGATTGTGAACAAAGGTTTCTAACTCTACTCTGAGACCGTGGTCAATGCCCATCCCACCACTCAAAAGACAATAAAAACACGTGGACACATGACCCATGTCTACTGGGTGAGAGCATTCTCAGATATGCGTTCTCCAATATTGTGCGTAAATGGCTGCCATCAATGCATCCCAATACATATTGAGAATCACGTGTAGCCAACATAAACCAATTCACTCACCACGTGCACCTGTGACTTAACATACTCCTCTTTCACGCTGAACACCACCAGAAAAATCACAACCAAGACTTTGCATCACAGCAGTTCAATTAAAGGGAGGACTTATGTTTGACACAGACAATATGTTATTTAACATGTTCCCCAGAAGTCCCCCCCCCCCCCCCAATTCCAAGCCGTAGAAACAGGTTAACTTGGTCTGTGCAAGACTCGAATTGTACTGATATGGCAAAAAAATGCAACAGCTAGTCCCTCTTTGTGTACAACCCATCGAGTACGCTAAATAATTCTGTCACATACAGACTCCCTCTTTCAAACAACAACTTTACAACATCCAATCATACCACAATGAACATCTGCCTTATTACGCTCAAATACAAAACGTTTCGTGCCCTTTTGCTCGCAAATGTTTCCTAATTCAAGCTTGTATGACTAAGTCACCGCTAGTAATGCTGCCATGGCCCCATCTGCACGTACTCATACACACACTACAGTCCTGTCACCCCAGGCTCGTGGTTCTGCAACCACTTCCTGGCTCAAACCAGCGTGGTTCCCTTGGTAACATTACCTCTCTGTCTCCCTCATACTTTACTCTGTAGCATCATGGCTACCAACCCCTTAAATGCACTCAGAGCCCCGGCCAGTAAATAAAGGCTGTGTGGGTGCTTCAACTCCCAGACTGCCCTTCATCATCCCAGTGAATGGATATAGATCATGATGGCTGGAACACTTCCAGGATGTGGACACTGCAATACCAGTGTCGGTTTCTTTCTCTCTCCAGAATTTAGCCCTCTTGTTTTATCCCCTCGAGATCTTAACACACAGAACTTCAGATTGTGTGGGTGGTGCATAAGGCCATCGTCAGGAGGGTGGAGTGACTGATTCAGCCTATTGAGGACAGAAGGTGCATTGTGGCTGAGGAGAGACAGGGGAAGTGGGGGTCCAGCCGCCAGCATCGCTTTGATCCTGGCCAGCAGGAATCAAGAGTAGTCCGACATGGAGAGGCAGATGGTTGGAGGGAGAAGGCCCTCCTTTTCTCAATCTGTCCAGTTACTAGTCCGTGTACTCCGCCACAATAGACAGCAATACGGTGATGTCATCTGGCTTTCCTCCTGAGGAGAAGAAAGAGTGGGACAGTCAGGGTGATGAATGGATTGAGAGGATTCACAAACTCTCTAAAGAGCCATTTTGCTGCTGACAGCCACAAAAGAATCAGGCTAAAAGCCAGGCCTTCCTTTTTCTCCCGGGCTACTTCCTTACAATTTATAGACTACTGGCTTCCAGAGTCTATTAAGAAAGAGGACTGGCTGAAAGTGAGTATCGGAGGGGTAGAATGATCCTTACCTCGTACGTTCAGTCCATTGTCACAGGCAAACTGTGCAAAAGGCGACATGTAGTTGGGGTCGTATGCCAGGACGTGGGCCTGTTTTGCAATGCTCCTGGCTGTCTGCTGGATGCTCTCATAATTTGTGTTCTGGGAAACAAAACAAGGAGGACAAGGTGTTCCAGCATTCCAGACATGTTTTGTTTATCCGACTCAAAACTTTGTATTTTAATTAAACTGCTGTAAACTTGTGGTTAGGACAGGGCAGACCTACCTTGAGTTTTTTCAGCTCCTGTAAGATCATGTAGTCAGGCATGTTGTCAAACAGGCCGTCCGTGGCGGTCAGGATGATGTCACCCAGCTGCACGTCGAAAGAGGAACTATCGGCGGCGTCAGGACTGAGGGAACATACGTACAGATGTCAGCTGAGCTCTCCATCTTGGAAACCCAGTACTGAATTTTTATTACAGGATAATCAGAAAGGAATTAGGAGTGAGGAGGATATAAGGACAGATTTAGTCTAGGGGAGCCTCAGTTTAATGTATAGCAACTCCACCTATTAAGGTGCACCATTACAAGACCTGAGGCAAATTGTAATCTCCCCTGACTCCCTCTTCCTTACTCTCCAGCAGGAAATCTGGCCTATCTGAGCCTGACAAAGCCCGGTCGAATCAGGCCTCCTGAGACTGAGCAACCATGGGATCCAGACATACCTCAGGCTGCCAGGTAAGGATAGAGGTCAGTGGCTAAATCTGGATTACCCAGCTGATACAGTAGGAAAAAGAAGTGCCCGTGCAGATTCCAGACCTCCTATTTCAGTCATGAATAAACTGCTGCGACTGGCAATCTCTCTCTTTGCATGCATGCCTTGTGGAAAGTCCGCAAAGGAACGGTCATAAGACGAGTTGGAAAAGCACACCTCGTTCTCGAGAGAGGTTCATAAAACACTGCAGCTACAGCAGCGTGTGTGACACACACATATAGATCACAGCCAAGTTCAGGATCCAGTGTCAAGTTGTCAATTCTTAGAAGGCATCATTAACTCTCTGAACCAGACTCTTTGAAAGTCACGGCCGTATTGAAAACTAATCTGTCCTGTAGCCGTTTAATCTATGCTTTCCTGTCACAGGAAATATCAGATAAAGATGAAAAAAATATTTAAAAAATTATACAAACATAATGTCTACAGACACAGTACGTGGTACATGGACACTGTAACAATGTATGAGATTTTAGTCCTATGATGATGTATACCTACACTCAATACAGATTCATCTCACTACAATGAAACACATGTGAGTGGCTAAAACTAATCTCCCCAGTTCCAAGATTAAACGCTTTAACAGGCCTGTAAACCAGCCGGCATGGGATTGGCTGCTGCGAAGCTGTCCCTTCCCCCCCCCCCCCCCCCCCTGTTCTTTTGAGACTTTGACCTGGCTGGGAATGATGGCAGGGAGCCAACCCCCGCCCAGACCCACATGCCACTGGAGGACACTCTGTCACTGCTACTGTTGACACCCACAACGCCGGGCGCAGCAGCACATGACTCAAACGTCTGGCTGCCAATCCAGCCCAGTGGGGCACAACCTACCTGACAGTCACCCAACTCTGCAGCCAGCTACTCCAAACACGTGACAAGGAATAATGTAGGAACAATATAGATACCACTCATATCTATTCACAGCTGTATTCTGTTTGTATTATCTTATTAAAAACAGCATAAGAAGCCTTATGTAGTAGTAGTAGTAGTAGTAGTAGTAGTAGTAGTAGTAGTAGTAGTAGTAGTAGTAGTAGTAATCCTAGTATAGTGAAGGGCTGGGCTGTGTGTCTGACCTGTCACTGAGAACAGCTCCTTCTGCCTCCGGGGGAGCGATAGACAGCTGGAAGGGGGTGTTGAAGTAGTGCTGCTGTTCGTCTGACCGGTGGACCACCTCTCCCCCCCGCACCACCAGGAAGCCAGAGTCTCCCAGGTTGGCCGTGTGGAGCCGGTGGCTCTGTCGGTCCAGAACCACGATGCATGCTGTGCTGCTGCCTATGGAACAGGTAAGGAGGGACAGAGACTTTTCTTAGTATTTCCATTCTGTAAAACTCCCAAGGTCAAACAAATTGACTTTATGGAAATGTTTTCGAATACATGGCTTGGGGGTCATTGGCGAGCTGTTTGCTTGTTAACGGTTTAAAAACACAGCCTAATATCTTGTCGCAAATTAGAAGTTCCCAGGCATAACTTTTGGGGATATTATGGGAACAGAAGTTATCCGACCAGGGTGAGCAGCCACACCCTGCTGGTGAGTCATCGAGCCCAGCAGAATGTACTCTGGATTCTTCCTACAAACCCATCACGCTCTCTGACTCACCCCCTTTCTTCTCCTTTTTCCTCTACCATAATACAATTACCATTCAGAGTTGTTTTCCCTCTTATTGAACGCAACATTGGATGGAAAAGTACAGCCTGTGTCGAACTTTACACGACCACATGCAATGGCACGCTCTTGCTCGTGTAGCGATGTAATTAAGGACATATGCAACAGGAGACCTAGAGAAAGGATCAAGTCTAGACAGAGAAGATGTATATCTTCTATCTTCGCTGTTGCACAACAAACGAAATGAAGTTTGCGAAAGCTGACCCATGTATACTTCAGAAGCACCACAACCACCAAACCAGAAACAGAGCAAGAACATTTGAATATGACCTAATAACCCATTCACGTTAACTGAACGCACCTTTTGAATATTTTGTATAAACAGTCAGATGGCTGAGCGGTGAGGGAGTCTGGCTAGTAATCGGAAGGTTGTCGGATCGATTCCCCGCCGTGCCAAATGACGTTGTGTCCTTGGGCAAGGCACTTTACCCTACTTGACTCGGGGGGGGAATGTCCCTGTACTTACTGTAAGTCGCTCTGGATAAATGACTGCTAAATGACTAAATGTAAACAGAAAACCTCCACAGATGAACATGGACAGTATCATCTGCCTTGGTAGGCTACTCACCTAGCAGAGGCACTTTGTTCTGAAGCAGCTCATAGTAGCTGGTGGTGAGGACGCCCACAGGGTTGCTGGGGACAAAGCGGCCCTCCTTGATCAGCCGTTCACACGTCTTCATCAGGGTCCCTGAAAACTGAGACGGGTCCACGCCATAGTCCCGCCAGCCTCCCACTCCATCCGCCACACCTGAAAACAGTCGGACAGGTTTATTTATGATCAAACAAACTTGCTATATCTCTAATTGTTTTGTTTGACTTCCAAGATTTCCTGATTCTAAGTAATGAGCCTCTTGGCAAAGGAAGAACTTGTGGGAAACAAGAAAGCTACTAGACATTATGCAGATGTGATGTGAGAGACAATAGACACTTTCATCAGAACACAAACAGGACAGCAAGTACAGGGCAAGACATTGCTCACTGCTCAGAGGCCAAGGACTCTTATGAGAACATGCATCTCTTTGTCTCCCTAGGAAACACTCATTGAATTGTCATATTATGAAACAAGTCTGTTTCCTGACATGGCCTCACCTCTACATGCATACCGTTAGTGGCAATGTCTTGCATCAAATCTCTACGGGCTACATATGGATGAATGGGACTGTGCGTCAGGACTGATAAAAAAAAAAGGTTGTTTGTACCAAAGTCTGTTTTATGATCCCACAGCCTAAAAACCCTACGTTTGTTTTTAGGTTGATTAGTACGCTATTGTGAGAACAGTCAGTGTTGCGATCCAAGATGTTTCCAGGAAAGGCATGCTGCTGCAAAGACCCAAACATCTACTTTAGTGACCATACATGGATGGCCTTCTCTGTGTTCATCTGTGTCTGCCCAGGAAGGGAAACTCTGGGATGCAGACGTCTGTATAAAAAAGGACTTGTTTCACTCTGCTTGACACTGCACTGGCTTTGGCCGAGTTTCCCAGATTCGTTAAGAAGCTCTTAACGCTCAGAGCTTCTTAGGAGCGTTCTAAGAACGCTCTAGAACGCTCCTAAGAAGCTCTTAGCGTTAACAGCTTCTTAACGAATCTGAGAAACCCGGCCTTTGTTGGTAGAGTAACAATTGATTTCTATCTGATCCAGACTGACCCTGTCAGTGGCTAAACCTGGGTTATATTAGCTTTGAGATTCACGGTCCAAATGGGCCAATATGACTTCCACGCCAGGACATCTTGCAGTAATAGTAATGGAGCTTAAAGACAGTCCAGTTCTGCTCTGTGAACACATCATTTAGAACAGACTATCCCGGTGTCCATGATGGTGTGAAAGTCGAGCAGCTAATTCAAGAATCCACTTACTGAACTGAAATTAACAAGTATATGTTTAAAATTAAGCGTTTGCGTGACTTTATTTCTGCCGTATAGACACTCGAGCCAAGAACAAAAGCCACTTTAGGTTAAGAGCGAAACAGTCCACTACCTATTTTGGTAAACTGGTCGAGTCTTAACAGGTATATCAACACCGAAGTATTGTGCCTGCCATACTGTCCCTGTAGCCCATCCACTAATACCTATTATTACACTATTAAACCAAGATCTATGAGTTGAGCTAGCTACTTCCTGCAGTGCACATTGTGCAAAATCCCCGTCTGTGACGAAGCGTTATCGTTCTGATGCAAGCAACATAACCATTATTTCCCTTTCATATCCAGGGAGTTTCACACACGTATGTCTGGCTCAAAGGTCACCCTTTTCGAAAGGAGTTTAGTAATGCTGGATAGTCATTTGTTATGGATTAGAGCCATGTCCTTCTCTCTTTGAGCGTGTGTATTGTGCTCGCTTTATGCTATTTATTGTCTATTTGACAATCAATCTACAGTACTGTACATCATGTGTAATTTATTATTCATTGATGATAAACTCACCTAATACATCAGCAGATCTATGTCGAGCAATGAAGCAGGCGTCGTCTCCGTAACACATCCCTTTCTTCAAGATGCCCTTGCGAAAATCCTTTCCAAAACCACAGCTTGCTGTTACCAGGCTGTAATCGCGGCTGTCTGTTTGAGAAAGTCCGCCAATAACAGCTCTGGCAACTAGTCTACCGTACGAAAGTACGGACAACATCACCTACACACCAACTCCTTCTAAACTAACTTGCCAAGCTAGCAATCTAGCTAGCTCAGCGTCGATATAGCCACCAAATCCTGACTTGCTTGCACAGTCGAGCTAACCTGACAATAACATTCGCCACGCATACAGGCAGACAAAGCCGCAAGCCAGCCTAGCTGCTGGCTAATGTGTTAGCTAACAATACACCGACTGTGCACTCGGCGTCTAGAGACACTGCGAATTAAAAAAATATTATCCCGTTATATAAAATAACCCGCACATCCAGACAGCAAACGTTACTCATTCACCGCTGTGCCGTGACAAGATTGTTGCTTGCTCGCTCAGCTGGTTACATATCTTTTCAGCGTAGCCTGCCTTGGCTTCACAGGTCTTGTGACAGCCCTGACGTCATCAACCTTACGCAATTCGGATTTCCTTAAATGGGAATTATTCAACTTCCATTCCGTAGCACCTTCATAAAGTAGTATGCACTTTTTTTTTCAAAATAAATCGATGAACAATACTAAAGAAGTACAGTAAAAAAAATACTATATAATTTTTATATAACATGTTATTTAATATTTTTTATATAAGATGTGAAAGTCCATTCTTAATAATTGGGACACTGCCTCAGCGATAGGAAATTCCCAATGACAATACATTAAACAGTAAATTATGGGGAAACAATTAAGAGAAACGTTTGAAGATTATGTTCCGTTTTAGCCAGACCCACTGCATTATTATAAAATAAGGACGGGGTTTTTAGCACCGCCTTACGGCAGAAGCTACACTTCCACGCTCTCTCATTTCAGAAGGTCACACACGTGACCTATCTTAATATTACGGTCTTTGTCAAGCAACGCACAAAAACCGATAAGAGATGTTGCTGAAGAACAAAATGCGAATTCAAATTTCCCCTAAAATGTGCTAAAAGTTTATTAGAAAGATTAAGACATTACAATAATGCTTTATTAATTCATTTAATTCAGCACAAGACTTATTCAAAAATGGCGATGACGCAGTGGCGATCAGAGTGCAGGTTCAATGTCCTATGATAAAGAACGGTGTACAGATATAAAGAACAAAGAGTTTGTGACATTATCCACAATTATTTTTAAACTGTTAGTTCTCGTTATTTCAGTGAGAAACAAGTGATAACAGAAAAAAACATGTCACATAAATTGGAACAAACTGTGCACAGCTTCAAACAAGGCATTCCTGTGCATTATCTGTCATATTACATTGTTCCTTCTTGAACAGTCATATGTGATAAAGACTAATTACAATGGAGTGCAAAACACCTGAGGTTTTCATGGTGACATATCAATTTACCTTTGTGGGGGAGAAAAAAAAACAACAATTTTGCTTTCGTCAGGTTAGAGTGGATATCTTTTCAGTATTGGCAGCAACAGGCTACCAACCATTCGTATGCAAAATGAAAGTGGGACGGGGAGTGAGACATAACTCCCCTCATGCCGTCTTATTTCTTGGCCTGCTTGGTGACCATGTTGCGAGGGGGTGTCACTGGACGACTGCCATTTGGCTTCTTCTTCTCAGCTGGTTTTAAAATCTACAAGTGAAAAAAGTGACACCAATGTAATACCAATGTCAGATGTTAAATTTGACCAGGACACTGAATCGTCTCAAATTGTGAAGGCAGTTTTTCTAAGTAAGAAAATGATCAAAACCACACCTGAAATGAACACATGAGAGTCTCATCCACGCTCATCATGGCTCCAGCGTTGTCAAATTCCCCGCAGTAGTTGGGTGCGGAGAATAGTGTCACCAACTGTCTCTTAGCAAAGAACTCATAGCCATCCTCAACAACCTAACATTGTGGTGAAAGAGAGAAAAATTAGTACTATAGATAATTTTGGAAAGCCTATTAAAATACCTTACACCTTCAGATGAACGCATTTCAGACACAACATTTGGGTTTAAACAGATTGACAGTACCTGGTGGGCACGGCAGATAAGATCAAGATCATGTTTGTGCAGGAACTTTGCCACCACTTCTGACCCAAAGGTGAATGACACACCCCTGTCGTTCTCCCCCCAGCCCAGGACATCCTTGTCTGGATCAGACCAGAGAAGGTCACACAGGAGACCCTGGTCGGGGACATCAGTTGGCCGCATGACACGTCGGATTTGCTCCATGGACTGCAGATCTGGAGACAGCCCTGAGGAACACAAGATGTGAGGTGAGGTCAATTCAAGTCAGTGTAAGTACATTACATATGATCAAATAAAAAGTGCAATATCACCTTTTTAAATATAAAATAAAGATATAACATTTTCTAAATCTCCTTAATATCACAGGGTCAAATAAGACTAAAATAAAAAGTGCAATATAACTTTTTAAATATAAAATATTAAAGATATAAAATTTTCTAAATCTCCTTAATATCACAGGGTCAAATAAGACTAAAATAAAAACTGCAATATAACTTTTTAAATATAAAATATAAAAGATTTAACATTTTCTAAATCTGAATATCTCAGGGTCAAATAAGACTAATTGGTATGATAGAGCAGTGGCCTGGTACATTTACATTTAGTCATTTAGCACTCTTATCCAGAGACACAGTAAGTACAGGGACATTACCCTGAGGCAAGTAGGGTAAAGTGCCTTTCCCCAGGACACAACGTCATTTGCACGGCCAGAATCGAACCAGCAACCTTTGGATTAATGGCGCAATTCCCTAAGCCTCAGCCACCTGACTTCCCATTAATTTGAATCAGGTGTGTTGAAGCAGGGAAAAATCTAAAACATGCAGGTTGAAAACCACTGCAATAGAGAACCTACCTCCATGGCAACAGAAGATCTTTTCATCAACAATGGCAGCGATTGGGAGGCAGTTAAAACAGTCTGTGAACGTTTTCCAGAGCTTGATGTTATACCTTCTTTTACCTATGAGAAAGTGAACAAAACATCAAAGGACAGTTGAGAACACGTTTAAATACAATAAAATGTACCTGATTATATTGATATTCAGCTCTACCTGGTGACGCAAACAGAAAACAGAAAGGAGCCCATGCAGACACAACCAACTCACACTCATCATAGAATCCATAAATTCTGTTGATGGAAGCACACTCGTGGTTTCCCCTCAGCAGAAAGAAGTTTTCTGGGTATTTGATTTTGTAAGCCAGCAACAGACAGATTGTCTCCAGGGACTGCTTTCCTCTGTCCACATAGTCTCCCAGGAAAAGGTAATTGCTCTCCGGAGGGAAACCCCCATACTCAAATAGCCTCAATAAGTCGTAATATTGCCCATGGATATCACCTGCAGAAACATTATTTTTGTGAAAAGAAAAAATTATGATTGGGTTACAAGTGACTTATGCACGTGATTTAAGTTTGCATCTTCATGAAATTTCCCCAGTCTACTCACCACATATCTTAAGGGGAGCTTCGAGCTCCAGCAGAATTGGCTGGCTGAGGAAGATCTCCCTAGACTTGAGGCACAGCCCTCGAATCTCGTTCTCCTGCAGCTGCACATTCTTTCCTGGTTTTGCTCCTCTGACTACAAATGAACAACCCAGACAAAGCAGGTATCTTATTATCTGATCCACTATTCCAGCCACTGATAAGAACCATTAACCTTCAGATACTTGTGTGTTATCATGTCTGTGGCTAGAGCGGGCCGACAAATGACTGGTCATGCAATGTTTATGATTCATGTGTGGCTTCCTCTGGCTTCCAGGAACAGTGTGCGCCATAAAATTATTTTGACGACATAATGTAAGGCAAATAAATGCTATTTAACAGCGTAACCTAAACCCTTTAGTATACATACATAATATGGCATTACATGTGGGAATATAGCTACTAGTTTTCAGTTGAAATCCTCAAACGGACACTCAGTAGAACAATGCTAGCTCTAGTACTGCTAGCTGGTTGGCTATGCTCCGTAAACTAACTGTACGGTACCGGTTGGCTTTTATCTGCTGCTGCTGGTCGCGCTACCTAACTAGCTCACTAACTAGCATTACAATAATGAACTTGACAGAGGTAGAGCTACGCAGTTGATAACAAATTGTAAAACCTTTCCTTACCTTCTAAAAGACGCTGAATGATACTGTCTATATTTAGTTTGTCAACATCGGCCATGGCGACGCAAAAAAATTGACTGAGTGAGCTGCAAATCTAGGGCTAGCTAGAGGAGTATCGAGTTAAATAATATAATATTAGCTACGTAAAATTGGTCGTTCTGAAATTCAAAAAGGGGCGGATTAAACCCTGCTTCTAAAATTTTATTTGGTAGTTTCTTATATACATATATTTACTCTGGCATCTCTGGTTTGCCCAAATCTTGCTCTAATATTGGCTGCAATCTACCGGGAAAAAATATTGTGCGTTAGCCGCTGTCAGCTAGCCGTAAGCTAACGATGCCCCTGTCATTATTTAGCCACACCTACGACTACTGGGTAGAAGGCTGATATGCATTGGCAAATTTGACAGATGCTGCCATCTGCTGTGTGGGAAGCTTACAGTGCCTATGTAACCCTTATATTTGCTGTGTTATTCTGAATGACTTTTGAAAGTGAGTCGAAAGTATTTTCACTTATCCAACAACCCCACAACTTTATTGTATAATTATTGTTTTCATCACCTGTTGGATTTGCTTGCAAGTGTGAGCAAAGACACCAATGGCAGACATTTAACAGTTTATTTTTAATCTTACCCAACAACCAGTCTGACAACAACCAGACTGTGAATATATTCTATCCACACATTCCATAGTGCATGGTTCAACAGTGATCAGAAGTCATGTGGGTCCAAATAACTATTTACAAGATGTTCATCCCTGAACACATCAGACATTTCCTGCACAGGAAATACATTGATGAACGGCACTGATGAACAGCATTGATGCACAGGAAAAGGACCACAACATAGCCAAGCAACCAATGTGTAGTGGATCTATTCCTGATCTTTCTCCTCTCCATGTGTGATGATGTAGACCAGGTTGTTGTAGTCCAAATTCCCAGCAACATCTGGGGGGAAAGCTCCAAACATCTGCTCCATCTGAATTGATAAATGAACCAGATACTACTTAATAAGTAAAAAAATATAAAAAATACTATTATATTCCAGATTCATGGCATGATGAAATATGGTGGTATGGGGGGTAGGGAGTTAGTGCTAGTTAGTGCCTATCATGATAACATGCAGCAGAAGGAGTGTTTTGTCTGACCTCTTCAAGAGAGAACCGGTCGGCCTGAGTGGTTAACATCTGTGTCACACTGTGGAGAGAAGCAGGAGTACGCATCACAGGTCTAAATGCCTCCACGCCTCATATCCTGTCAGTAGACTCTATGTATAGTCACTCACAAGTCCTTCTTCAATGTCCCCTTTCCTTCAGGATCAAATACTTTAAAAGCATTTAGTATGGTCTCCTCTGCGTCGGCACCTTAGGGAATAAGGACACATGGACACTGTGAACTTTAAATCCAAGATTAACACTGAGATTGTCACATCTATTTACATCTTCATCTAGGTGGACATTTCCACTTGGGTCATTTTTTAAATGCAACTTGTAAACGAGGATTAAAAAGCAGAAAATATATTTTCTCTTACCCTTTAGCTTCTCTCCAAACATGGTGAGGAACACTGTGAAGTTGATGGGCCCTGGAGCCTCCTTCAACATCTCATCAATCTCCTCTTGCTTCACATTTAAACGACCTACATTTACATTTTTTTTCATTTAGCAGACGCTTTTATCCAAAGTACTTCCAAAAGAGAGCTTTACAAAAGTGCATAAGTCACTGATCATAACAACTAGATAGCCTTAAAGATTGCGGGTAGTAATGTTTGGGACATTGCGACCCAAAACCGAAGCAGGGATTATGGACCACAAATCTGACATAGCAACAGCATGATGCATTTCCCATGCAAAGGATGGAATTACACTGTCAACATGAAAGTCCTATGTTTGTATGGACCCCCCCCCCCCCCCATACCACACACACACACACACACACCCTACACACACACACATATAGTTACCCAAAGCTGCAAATGTGTCTCTCAGGTCATTTTTGTCGATGAAACCATCTCTATTTTGGTCCATGATAGTGAAGGCCTGTGGGAAGTGTATGGTTGTTAGAACCAGGACACATGTCACCTGTGTCAGATTATCCTAAAATTAACATTGAATGCATGAATGAACACTGACTTCTTTAAACTCCTGGATCTGAGCCTGTTCAAACATAGAAAACACATTGGAGTTGGCTCCTTCTGACCTCTTCTTTGCTTTCTTGGGAGCCTGAGTGAGAAAAAACCCCACTGCGTTTAAAGACAACACAGTTGGCACACAGCTGGCACAATCCACCCATCAATGAGAAGGATCACTATTGTTTGATGACTGTGATGATCACAACAAGTTATTTCAGACGACATGAGTGCATTCAAAAGATAACATTAATGTTGTAACCCAGATTTCATAATGAGGTGTTTTGTCACTGAAACATCTGCAGAGTCCCCTTTTCTCTCGGATATTATATTTAGCCCGGTTAGGGAGTGGTCGTCTGCCTCTTCAAGCCCTTGTATCAGATGTGGGATTACTCCCTGGGGTCAGGGTGGTGACAGGGTGGCGCAGTGAGCCATGTTTCACTAGAAATCCAATGAAGGCTAGGATTATGCAGAGCTATTTACAAGACTGCTGCAGAACAGTGAAGGGTGAGGGAAGGCATTTTGATGACATCACACTGCCTGGATTCACAGGCCTCCCGACAGCTGCTGCCTATTGTTGCAGTGGATTACCCAAACAGTTGTGCCTCGCAAGATAAGGTCATTGTGTCTCATGGAAGTGTTACATGTTGATTTTGACTAACAATTGTCTACGTTGAATGCAAGCACAATGATCAAATAATGCAGTAAATAATGGGAGCATTTACTCTATGATCTCAATAAACGGGTTTTATAGTAAGAGCATGTGTAGTTTCTTAGGATGTAAAGATAAAAACTCAAGATTGTCTGAGATGGTTTACTCAGCCCTATTCTATCTATTTCAACATGTTGTCAGACAGGCAAAACCTTTCATCCTCTTTATTCACAAGATTCAGTCTCAGACTGTACATATCATAAAACTACAGTAAAACAAACATGAACCATTAATCTCTCTAACAAGCAATCCTTCAAAATAAAACAGATTTAAAGTATACTTAAATATTCTACTTCTACAATGGCTGTCTAAACCTTTTTGAGATCAGAAGCACTTAATTGAAGAACTCAAGCATCTAGCAAAATCAACTCACCATCTTCTTGTATGGTAGCTGGAGAAGGACAAACAGTGCTCCTTGATGCGTCAGGATGGGGCAGTATTGGCATCTAGGGCTACATATATACTGATGCCTCAACAGTTGTGACTGCCCATATGGTATAAATAGCCCATGCCTTCTTTAGGCAGTGTCACAGGTGAGTAGATCAACTCCTTTGCCCTTTCCCATCATTCATTGTCCAGTGCTGCAACAGTACGAGATGTAGGAGTCGAGTGGCTGAGCGGTTAGGGAATCTGGTTCAATTCCCCGCTGTGCAAAATGACGGTGTGTCCTTGGGCAAGGCACTACTCCCTACTTGCCTCGGGGGGAATGTCCTTGTACTTACTGTAAGTCGCTATGGATAAGAGCGTCTACTAAATGACTAAAATGTAAATGTAAATAGGGTAACTGCACAGTGGTGCATCACACTCCTGAGACACAGGACCGGACGAGCAGAGGTCCGCAGATGGGTAGAGCAGCAGGATTGATTGACAGCTCCACTTGCAGTGTTCCATCCTCTAGCTGTCTCATGGCGACCAGAACTAAACTGTGATTTAGTCGACGACAGGGTCATGTCCCTCACAGTCTAACAATTGGATGACTTGTTCCGGGTGCTGAGTCTGTAAGTTTACTGTTAAATATCCAAATCATATGTTGATGAAAGGGGTATAGTGGAAGGTGCTCGTTGTATTTTTTACCCTCATGCACAAATGCTAGGATGTCTAATGTTACAGGATTGACGCTCCCCCATAGGGAGTGTTCAATCCCAGGGACAGCCGTTTGCCCAATGTCAGAAATCTGCCATCCCTCAAAACTATTTGAGTGAATAGAGTCACAGTAGGTGATGTAATCAGACAGCAAGAAGACCATCTAGTGATTACTTGATTACTTGATTACTTGAATAAGTGATTACACTTATTTTAGATGTCTATATAGATGAATGTATAGGCTACATTTTAGCAACGATCTGGAATATTGGATTATATTCTGAGGCACAGTTTAAGATTGAGGCACAATATTCATTAATATCTACCTTTATATAGATTATAACATTTAGTGTAGCCTATAGATAAATAGTTTAACAAATATCACATGGGACACTGTAAACACACACATGCACACATGCACACATGCAAGATAAATCCCTAAACGATTTTTGGGGGGATTAAATGGTTGTCTACAATTGTCCAGAAGATGGCGTAAGCAACACATCTTTGCTTATCAACAGATAGATATCGGTACGTGAACGATGATCCAGCAATAAAACACCTGAATGTTAAAATGTTGCATCCTCAGCCTCCAATTGATGCTAATTGCTTGAAATATCACAAGGCTGATGTTTTTATTCGCGCCACATCCACATTGGCACACTAGACGTCAACAATTGCCTGTACCTTTTATGGATCAATATGTTGGATAATGAGATCTCTTGGAAGAGACTGACAGGTCTGTCAACCTTGAACGACGATACGTTTAAATAAACTACACAGAACCGGGTTTCTAGTGGCGATATTGGCATTAATTTGCTCAGTTTTACCAAACCCTGCACTGAATATTACGTTTCTTGATAAATCAAAGCTAACTAAGATGTTATTATATTCTTATAAAGCTTGCATCTCACTCCCACCCTCGAGCCACAAATAAAACGCAATAATACTGAAACTTTTGATATGAGTCCCTCGGTTTCCCCCGTAGGTATTTTGTGTCTGGAATATTGTTTCACATTCTTCCCGTTGTGTTGTGAGAGTTAAAACTGTGACTTATATGCAAATAATTTCCACTCGCTGGGGCCATTATTTAAGGCATGTAAGATTGCCCATTACAACTGCCCATTACAGTTATCTGCTGAGGGTGCATTGTAACGTACCTATTTTTGCAACGGCATTCAAGCATGGGATTGTATTTTTATGCATTTTTGGGGGGATGGAGGGGGGGATAGGGTGACAATTGATACCGAATACTTTCAATATTAAAATGTATTTTACTAAAACAGCAGGGGGAGCTAAGGACGCAAACTTTTGCATTGTTCAACGGTCTCTCCTTTCTGGGTGAAAGATTGACTGACTAAATAGTATGATTGATCATTTGTAAGATGAAGAATTATTTACTAACCTTCAGAAACTAATAGCGCAGGATGAGTGTTGAAAACAGAGGTCGGAGAAAATAAAGGGATATTACAGAAAATATATTTATTGCATGCAAATTGGGCTCCTGGGATATCAGTAACTTGATGCCCGGTATGTATATCAACTTTGAGTCAACTTTACTGTCTAATCTAAATTCGTGCTATGAAATAATTAACCGTACAAGTGCATTATAATATAACCCAATTTAAGCCTTGCTTTGACGCAATTGTGTTTATTTGTCCATGCTATCAATTTCCACAGTAAATACATCGTTACAGCCTCCCCTCGTGTAGCTATTAGGCAGAAAGCAGATTTACACCAGAACCCAATATTTGTCTCATTTCACTTTATGACCATTTCAGAGATCAAAATATCAAATTGGGCTTCTGACTTAAAGAGAAATATTGACAATACAACCCCCAAAACTGTGGACATCACATAATCATAGCCAATTTATTGTGCATTGGGCAAACTAATAAGCACTTATAGGCTATATGCGAACTCTCAAATAAAGTTCTATAAAATAAAGTGTAGTGTAGCCTAAAACATCTGCGCCAATTATTAAGTGTTGGTTGTTTTTGTCACAACCAAACACATGGCCAAATACCCCAGGAGTTGCCCTTTTCATATATATATTCGTTTTTGATGGTTAAACACACGGAATAACACACAGGCTATAGGCTATTGTAGTTCTCTTTTCCTTTTCCAGACAGTATTGATCAGCCCCTTACGTCAGTATTGATAACTTTGCCAAACCAAAATCAAGTGCAATTGCCCAGTTTATCTCTTGGACTGCACAAATGCATGGCTACAGTTTTCTTACACTTTTAAAACGCACGGGGTCTATCAAATCGCTCCAAAGATATTGGCGGACTTGCCAAAGATATCAAGGGACTCTCATGTATTCATTACTTTTTTTCAAGAAGGAGTAAACGTAAACGTTGTTTAACGAGGGGAATCCAGCCCACATATTTATTGCAGCCGCTGAAAAAATCTCTTCAATATCCCCCAAGATGGCCGCCGATGTGGGATCGATGTTTCAATATTGGAAGAAATTTGATCTACGGCGGCTTCAGGTTAGTGTTATCCTGTACATTTACCTATATGCGCCTTTATAGACGTTTATACACTTGAAAACGATGCGAAATATGTTTGTCAGGACTAATTCTTTCTGTTACTAGCGGTGTTGCATTGATAGTTATTAGAAATTGATCCTCTACTGCCTTTGTTCAGTTCAATCATTGATCAGCGATGGAGCGACCATAGAATAGCACAGGCGCTCTGTAGCCTAGCCTGCGCTCTGCGCTCACCACTGGGATCAGGACCATGGACATTGCCTATATTTTAAACGTTTCTGTTTATTTACAGCGCTTATACTTGGTGTACATACAGAATTGAAACTTTTAGTATTCTTGCAAATCGTGCTCGTTGACTTAACTTTTTTAGTTTCCAGTTAAATGTTTCATTTCATTTGTGAGTCGTATGTTGCCGACCACTGCATCTGTTTTAGTTCTGCTAGTCTACATTTTATTCAGGGTTATCTTGAAGTCGATTTTTATTCAATTGAGTCGGATCAACTTCTGCACGATATGCTGCCTATCTCATGAAAAGTTTTTTTTGTTGCGTGCGCAATACTGACGACTGGTTATGTTGTCAGTTGTAGGTTATTTGATTGGGCTTATCGTTTTCTCTTTTAAAAGATTTGGACATATAATTTTGACAATGCTATGTTTCCTGAGATTTAATTTGATATTGCTATTTGCAATATCCTAATCTAGGCTATATTCGATTATGTTGCATGCGCGTTATGCAGACTGCTAACTGAATAAACCAAATGGGGTAGGCAATACAGATTGCATAGGCAATTGCAGTTTTATTTTTCGCATGTATCCCACACATTGTAGCTTTTTTGTTCTATGGCGAGGCGACGCTATTTACAATCTTTGCTGACAACTTTAACAAATATATGCACATGCCTAGGTGTATTTGAAAAATCCTAAAATTTAGAAATGTAGATTAAGGCTGCAGTCCAATGTTGGCCGTATGCAACCTTATGTCGAACATGTCTGCAACATTGCTTTGCGTGCTAGTCTTTACGGAATAGGGCATGCTTGAAGAAGCTAAGCGTTTTGTGTTTTCTTCACCCCCCTCCCTTTCTCTCAAGCCGCATTGTGAGCACTAGGCTACACGGGCAAGGACTGTGTAATTGTATTCCCCGCTAATGTTTGTAAATCAGGCTCGGCCAGCGCAAGGGCACTGTCTCTGCCGTATGATTGATGTTCTGTAACATGAGAAATGACAGGAGCATGGCACGCCAGGTCCCGCAGAAAAACCTACCGAGAAGAAATCTGTTCTAGGTTGTCTTGTGTGGACGATTATTCTTCGCCCCCCCACACCCCCCCCCCCCCCCATCTTTGGACTACTCATATAGTCGAGGATCCAAAAGGCCAGTTATGACATTCCGTTGGTGTTTTATTCTTGCCTGTTGTAAAGTCGTATGCTTCTGTATCATCAAAATGGGGCCAAAGCTTTAGTTTGAACAAAATCTATTATTCGAAAAATAAATATAGTCTAAATTGAACTGCAGCTCTGTTTTGAGGTGAGTGTATTAAATAATGATGAAGCCATAATGAATTTAGATAACGTATGCCTATAGATATGCATAATTAATACTATCATATGAATGTCAATCTCTCTAACAACAAAACATGTTACTGCTAAATCTGAAGACTGTCAGTTGTCAAAGTGATTTCATTATTGATCTTGAAACAGATCTTGTCTGTATACATCTTGCATGAATAACAGACAAGGATGCACACCTGCATCTCCTGTGAAAACAAGCCTGCTTCTTTGATCCCATTATATTCCTGATTTCACATAAAACACATTAAATGTCCTAACTGATTGTTACATTAAACAGCATACTGCAGCATACGAGTCATCAAATGTCAGTCTATCATACTTATCGTCATAGATATACTGTACGCCTCGGAAACATCACTATATCAGCAATAATAACTTTATTTAAAATTTTTAACGTTAACTGTTGGTGAAACGTTGGTAGATTTATAGCAAATGAACAAAATCTGCACATTAGCAGAGAATATTCTAGGTATTTTATGTAGTAAATTAATCAACTAACACTTTCTAGTGTGAAACTTTAACCGTAATCCCCATTAAAGCCACAATAACAACAGAGGTTGTGCAATTCATGTTTGTGAACTAGATTATATGAAAATAATGATTCACCTGGAGCGTAATAAACAGAGGACAGAGAGAGAGGGAGAGCATGGAGGTGGAGTGACCTTGGTTCCTGCTGGCTGCAGGTCACACGGCCATTGCCGCGGTAATCATTCACACCAGCCAGATGGCGTTTCCGTGGGCGACCATGGAAAGGACGGGTCAGGAGTTGTCCTGCCAGGTCCTGCTGGGCCCAAGCTCAAATCCGATCCAATAGGGTGAAAGCCCAGGAGATCACTCAGCCAGTAAGGAGCATCCTTAGACATTAGGAGGTGAGCTAAGACTGTGGTTGTATGGAGCACAGTTAACCTGCTGTTACTACGAACATTCATCTTCTCATTGTATTAGTA
This sequence comes from Hypomesus transpacificus, assembly GCF_021917145.1. Lineage (NCBI taxonomy): Eukaryota > Metazoa > Chordata > Actinopteri > Osmeriformes > Osmeridae > Hypomesus > Hypomesus transpacificus. Next base: position 3,476,069 of record NC_061083.1, read on the forward strand.
TATCATTGGAAGTAACCGTCTCTACGTATTTCTGTAGTACTATTACAGGATAAGATATAACATTTGTGGATTTGTTTCTTTTCGAAAAGCTTTCATATGCTTCATCCATAATACTTGTCTATCAAGACTCCATACAATGACGTCTCTCCGTTCATTCAGATTCAGGAAAATACCTATGTTGTTGCTGTGATAATAATGTTACTTAATAGGATATTTTTGATACCTTTTTTGTCACCACGCACCTCCGTCCTTCCACGTGGCACCGAGGTTTAGATCAGGAACAAAAGGCTATGATTGTACTACATTTAGCATGACTCAGGCTCTCTGGTGTCAGCCTTAATCCAGCACACAGAGGCAACAGTATTGCCAAACAGTGAAATTGCTTTGCAGCCAGTGAGCCTGGATGCCGTCACTGCCAGCCTTCTCTGCGTACCGTGTGCCAGCATCTCCCGCCCCCCTAAACCTAACCCTGCAATCTCAAATTGGCTGTGAAAATTGGTCTCCATCTCCCTTTCATTCATGCTTTAATAGATTTGTTTGTTGTTATTGTGTATGTCACACAAGGTGCCAACATAATCTCATCATTTACAGGAAGTGTCTGGGCCAGAGCACTAAAGTGTGAGGGTTTGGTTCCTGAGAAAGCTGTGTCCAATATAAGTGTTCAGGCAGGCAGACAGGAAGGGAGAGAGGGAGGGAGGGAAAGCAAATCACTCCTCAGGCAGCCATTGAAAGTCTCAACAACAAACAGCAGGGGCAACCCAGAGAGGCAGCATGGGTCTTGGAGACTGAGCCCCAGGGAATGCAGTGAGACCTCTCCCCAAAGCTCAGCGTGAGCTAAGTGTTGTTGTTTTTTTTTAAATGTAATGGAGATTTAGCTCCAACCAAGGCTTTTAGTTGCAATCACACACGTCAATGTTCTTTGCAATGGAAAATGATAGGAGGGAGAGTGTGTCAGAGTTTGATTTACTCTAAGCCCGCTGCCTTTAGACAGGGATGACAAAGACGATCTGAACGAGGGAAGCTTGAACAGCAGTAACTAGACTCAATTGAGTTGTGTGAAATCCCAGCGCCATCACCCTGGCGGTACATGAAACAGAGGCAAGGCGAGAAAGAGAGAAGTTCAACAGACTTCAGCATTAAGCTATTTAACCTCTCTAGTGCGTGAGTGGCAAAGACTTCAAAGGCGACGCTTCTGCCGTCGGGAGCAGAATGACAACTATGGCGAGTGAACGTGACGAGAAACACCAGGCCTGTCGCTGTTGTCAGCTTAATCACTTTGACCTTCCCTCCTTCTGATCTCCATACACAACCCCAGCCTACTCGTTTGCGTTTGCGTCTCCAGAATACGTGTTGGTATTCGATAGGTGTTAGATGTCGCCGATATGATGACTAGTGCCATTGTGAAACTGCTGTTGTTGTAGCTACCTGGTTTGAAAAATACGAAACTGGAAATAACAGCATGAGGACAGCATGATAGGAGTAATATCAATTGTGTTATTTACGTTAGGAAAGAGTATTTACGGAGCATAGTACCGTCATTTGTCATTTTTAGAAAAGGTGATGTTTTTTTGTTGACAGTACTGTTTTTATTGTATTTGCTCCTGGTAGCTAGGGTTCTAATATAGTGGATCTTGGCAAGATCAGTCACCATGAGGGGTGCATGTTTGGTTTAGTGGTCTAAGTATAGACTAACCACAACAACCAACCCTAGCACAGACACATGATTCTTCATAGCGTTCTCTCTTTTTTCTCCTGCTGGCCCCGGGCTATAGAAATTGCTTTGCAGGAGTAAATAACCAGCTTTAACAAAACTTCAGGGACACATTATTCTGCAGAAGGAAGGCTCCATAGCACCAGGGCAGCTCCTCGTCTGTAGCACAGAGCCAGGCGGAAGCTTCAGGGGAAAGGTAATGGCTCATTGCTATGGGTACAAAGCTGGGTCCTCTCTCCCTGCTGACACTGAGTCCCCCTGCCCAGTGAGTCCATATTGAGCTGTGTGTCTCTGCTGTGGTCCAGCTTTATTTGTTTTGACTGTCTGACGGCGCTGCAGACGTATTGAGCACCAGCCTTTCTTGTTCATTTGAGTGAGCTTACATTGAATCCCTCCATTCTCCCTCATCCCCCCCTTCCCTTCCCCTCACACCCCTCTTCAACCCTGTCTGCGCCGGTGCAGAGTGTTTGGCATGGTTTCAGTGACTGTAATTCTCCTTCCATTGTCCATTTCGTCCTTCATGGATAGAAAAGCAAACCTGGGTTTTTTTGTGTGTTGAGTATGGGAGTATGGGAGTCTGTATGGTGCTGGTTTGTGGTGATGTGGGGGTTAGCGTGGTGTGAAGGAGGTTCCCGAGGCCCTACACTCATGAGATCAATGCCTCACTGCCCCTCTTAGAGGTCCCTATGGGGATCCTGGACTTATTATGTGCTCTGTGTTTACTAGAGTGGAGGACTAGGAGGTTTCTGCATGGCGACTTGTTTGTGGGGCCCATTTGTACTCATTTAAAATGGGGTGAAGGAGGACCTGAGAAACAGTGTCTCGGTGGATCTTCTGAGCATTAAAGCAGCATTTGTTATCACTAAGCAGATGTCCTTTGATTTATCAAAATAATGCAAAAGGTGGGGTACAGCAAAAAAACAGATGGATTTGGCTTGTTATGTTAGCCGGTCTTGTCTTTGTGCAGCTGCTACCCCAGCACACTTAATTACTCTCTTATTCATCCCCAACAATGGGAGGAGGATGGAATAAATCTGAGCAGTCCTGGTTTTCTATTTTTTTTTTTTTTGACTACGAAGGTGCCGACTGGGACCCTAAAGCGAGCGAGTGGCTTCAAGAGTAACAGTTTATCATTTTTAATGGAGAGGAACAGGAAGTGAGGAAGGGAAGCGGTGCTCGTGTGATTTATCCACCTCCTTGCCGGAGAGGGCAGCAGGCCTGTCTCTCCATCCAGTCCTCTGTTGGCATTTTTGATGGCGGAGTGCTATTGTGAATTGAGTTGTTCTTGCGAATGTTAAGACAAATGCTTGTGTCTCATTCTGTACTTCCGTCGGTAAACCCTGTAACTCATTCACCGTTAATACTTCCAAAAACAACGTACAGTGCTTTTTTTCACCAGTATGTGTACACTTAACAAATATACCTGTCATTCATTTATTTTCTATGATTTATTCCTTTTCTCTCTATTTGAAGAACACTGAAGTGACAGTTTTTCAAAACAAGATGATTAATCATTTATTACTTTTGAACTCTCAGCCCCCCAAAAAACCCCCACATCAAAAATAGAGTGTGTTTTGTTTCGGAAGTACGACTGCAGGGTTTGTTGATTTGGTGTGGAAAGCATGACTTCAAAGATGTCAGAGTAGGTAGAGGATAAATATGTCCAGATCGTTTCTACCACCAAACACAAACCTGTTTCTCCGTTCATCACATTCCTGTTTCCATGCAACGGCTTCCTTTAGCGAGCCCTTTGATGTCATTCCTCTTTTGTCACCTACTCACTTATTTTGGTGGTAGAGGACGTTTGAGTATTGATTAGGTGTTGCAACTGTGTTAGCAGCTGTGTGAGTGTGTAATATAGGCCCTGAGGCGATCCTCTCTTCCTGATACTCTCAGGGTGCCTTCTGAACTCTCTCATCTCAGTTAAATATGCAAATGTTCATAGCAACAGGGTCACTACTTTGGCATTAGTATGTGGTTACAGACGCCCTTATCTTGGTACAGGGGGAAAAAAAGAGGAAAATTATTGCACCAGGTTTTGAATTGTAATTAAAAAATAAAGAGAAAGAACAAAGGGATGAATTGAATCTCCTTTTTCAATTTTCCTTCTCGGTCTCTCACTGCATTCCCCTATAGTTCCCCCCTTTTTTAGATGAATCTTATAATACCCCCCCACTCCCCCCCATTCTCTCTCTTCTCTTTCTCCCTCCCTCTCTCCCCTCAGCGGTTTTCCCCAGACAGGTTCCACAGTGTTTTAGAGGGGATGGATTTAATTGCTCTGTGGGGATTGGTTGGCTGTGCCGGGCTCGGCTGTTTAATTAGTGTACCCTGCCGGGATTGGTTTAATGCTTCAAGATCTTGAAATTGTCTGATTGTTCAGCCCTCTGGGGACTCTCAGTGCCTGCGTAGGCCAGCAGGTTTAGCTAAACGTTGCTTCAGGCTTCTGCTGGATAGGGCTCGAGGAAGAAAACCCGTCCAAGGCCGCAACAGTGAGGTTTCAACCAGAGGGCTAATATTGTACCTTTTATTACGGGACGCCCGAGCATCTCATATGTGAGAAGGACATTTAGGTACAGTAAAGACCCAGCTCATAGGGTTCCTTCTGGACCTGGGATCTGTGCTAGCATGGTGTTCGGTATACAGGGGAGTGGTCAGGATGGTTGTGGTCTAATATTGTACCTTTTATTACGGGACGCCCGATCATCTCATACGTGAGAAGGACATTTAGGTACAGTAAAGACCCAGCTCATAGGCTTCCTTCTGGACCTGGGATCTGTGCTAGCATGGTGTTCGGTACACAGGGGAGTGGTCAGGATGGTTGTGGTCTGGGATGAACCCACGGTGGTTGCGTTTCCACACGTCCACTTGATTAGCTTGATTGAAACAAATCAAGTGTATTTGAAAGGTTTATCTCACTTTTCTGCACTCTGGTTCCTCATTTTGTTCGCAAGTCTCACTTCATCTTCCTTTTGTGCAACTATCAGAAAGGCCTCTGGGTCTGTGAGTTATGTGCATACTCACCTTGAGGGAGGGAGCTGTGGAAATTGCATTTGTGTAAATGGCAGAGGGGTGTGTGTATGTGTGTGTGACATCTACACTCCAATGGGTTGCCCTTGGTGTGGTTCAATCACAGCATAGATGCTGACCTTAATCGTAAATGTGCTTGGCATCAGACGGGTGTGTGTGTCGTGGCGAAGAGTCCTAGTCCGAGAGCCTATTTAAGGCTAAAGTCATTCCGCTTCATCAGACGTATCGAGCACCGCCTCTCAAAACGCTCAACCTTGAAGTACATGAATCTCCGCTGGATGATATAACAGATGTTTATCTCTACCCCAGTTTGGATTATAGTGCATTTGTCCTGTCTGTGAATGACGGTAAGTGTTTGAAGTGTGCTGTGGTTGATTGCTGTCCTTTTGGGAGCCGTTGGAGTTTGTAGGGATAAATCCTCAAATAACACTCCGAATTGGTGGCCCCCCCCTGGGCCTGTTTTTCCTGTAGTTCTGAAGCCCCAGAGGTAGGGGGCGGGTGCACAAGAATACGATCACCAAGGCGATGGAAAGCATAACAACGGAGAAGTAGTTGCCAGCCGTGTTCCCCACCCCTAGCCCTTCGCCCTCTGAGGGAGAGATGGCCTGATTACTGGAAGACTCCCTGGCTTTCTGGAGGCTCCTCTTAAGGTGTTCTAATTGTTTGCGTGATGATAAGGGGTGAGGGCAATCAAAGGTGCCTCACATCTGTGGATTTCTCTTTTCCAGAATACATTTCAAGTCACTTAGTCAATATATTTTGTGTTTGTTTTTCATCCTGAAGTCAAGTTGTTCGTTGGATGGAATTCAACTCATCAGATTGGTGGCAGAGGTTATTGTTGTCTACTGTTGATGTTGTTGGTCTTGTCTAAATGAGTGAGAATGGGATCGTCCATAAGAGCAAAAGGGGATCCATTGTCCAGGTCAATAATAATAAGAGCCTATTATAAATGCCTCCAAAGATTCAATGTTCTGCTACTGGTTTTCTTATATAAATAATGGTAGGGAATCCCAGCCCCACCCCATGTTCGGGCCTTTTGGGCAGAGTGTAAGTCCAGCGTCCGTCTAGACGTGCGACATCGTTAACCCGCTGTGACCTCAGCCACTGATGAATTCACTCTCACAACCCCTGCAGCCCATGGCTAGTGGCCACCCCCCCCCCCCCTTCTCATGGTGGCTCCTCTGGGACCCAGGGCTACTCTGCTCTGGCCATTAGAGTCACTGGCCTCCACTGCCTGGCATTAATAGGCGAGCTGGCCGTAGCCTCTCCCAGACTGCTGAATAATTCAAGGCGTCTGGGCCATGTCTGGTCTCAGGGGCACTGAGGGACGTGCGCCGGGGTTCAGGGTGCTGGGGGGTGGGGGGTGAAGGTGCAGGGGTTAATAACAGGTCTGCCTCTCGGTGTCAGCAGCTGCTACCCCAACCCCACCCCGCTCCACCCTGCGTATGAAAGAATCCTGTTCAGTTGATTAGATTTTTGTAAATGGATCAATTTTTAATCAGCGGAGCATCTGACTACGGTCAATACCATTGTCGCCGGGAAGACAGTTGCCGGACAACCGTCTTTATTTACAGGAATGTTTGTTTTTTACTGTATGCAGATGGGGAGACAGGAAACGGCACGATCAGGCCTCTGCATCACTGCGGCTTCTGGTACCGCACGGCAAGGCTACTGTTTTTTAAATCTGCCAGGCCCCAGTACACACACACACACCTCACCCTGCTCCTGCCTGACTTGCTTAGGGATTGGATTGTGAGGGGTTATTTCAACCAGAGGAGAGAGGTGATTAGTTGTGGCTCGGTGTGTATCTGTGTCTGTCTGGGAGAGAGGGGCCTGGTCCTAGCTACCTTGACTGCTCGCTCTCCCATCTGCATTCACATAAACAGTGTGTGGGAGTAAGGAGCCTGCGAACTGGCAGTAATACTGCTATCAAATTTTCATTGGGCCATGGGGAGACCCCAGCACGTTAAATAATGAGAAGCTTATAAACGCTACGTTCAGACCCTCTCCAACATTGCTGTCTTGATCTAGTTATGGGGGGAAATTAACAGAGATATATTCTTCGGTGCACCTAAAACCAATTGATCCACTCAAGAATGCATTCTTACTTGCTGTTGTCTAGAATGACCGGTATGTCTGTTTCAATTTCATAATAGAGCTGTCGGCGAAAAAAGTTATTGTATGCTTTGTGGTTTCAGTGCTTAGAGATACAATAGTTGCTTTTACTTGAAAGAGTCCCTTGTTACTCACTAGGGAAAATGGTTTTAACTCTGTGTGCTACAGAGCCGGTAGCATTGTTTTCTTCCATTCACGCTCTGATTACACAACTGTGGAAGCTGGGCTTGCTTTTGAATTCCTAGCTGATTGCATGCCTGTAGCAGTATGCTTTCTCTGGCCGTCGTTTTACACCTCCTCCTTTTGATAACGTCCTACTTTTTGCCAACCTGTGAGACAATTTTCCGAGAGAAAGATTCAAGATGATACACTCACAGTTGCGCTCAATAGTAGTAGTTGAGTAGTTGAGTAGTATGAACGACTATCTCAACAAAGGAACAATTGTTGATCCTTCAAACGAAATAAATATCGCCTCTATCAGGTTCTGTAATCGTTAAATCGTCGTATCTTATCTGACAATATTTTCAACGTCTTCCAAGTCGATTCATATATGCAGACAGTGTAGTGCACAAGCTCTCTGGCCCAGAGCGCCATGTTAGGGGTCGTGGGGTTCCCCGTGTCGTGTCCAGCACCGCGCCGTCCCCATTGTCTGTTTGTCTGTTTGATATTCAGAGGCAGCCATTCAGGGAGTCATCTTGGACCAGTGTAAACGAATTGGCCACAATCATTAGCTCGGGCTGCTGAGGAAGTGTTCATCATTGTGTGTTTTTGCAGACCGTTTGGAGACTGTCAGTGGTCTCTCTTTTGGTCTCTCAGGTGCCATGGTTCTTCTGAGCATCGCCGGGGGTAAATATAGAAGTGCAGACTCTTAATGGGATGTTTTTGCATGCTTAATTGCATGTATGGATCGAGAGTCCATTAAAAGCCATCAGTGCTTTGAGGTCATACATGTACAGTGCACATTTGCTTCCTTTTGATGGATTGATTCAGTGATTACCTGGATTTATTTTTTTGATCTGCAAGGAGTCATCCGAAAGCGACACGTGCTTATCATCTGAAAAGTTTTAAGATGAAAACACTGTCAAAAACAGACACAGGGATTTCAGAGTCGGAGAAGGGACGTCACACAATAATCGTTTTTTTTCCCGGCGGTTGGCTTAGTTTCCTCATTTTCTCTTCCTTCCACGTCGTCCCTGAAAAGGTTTTGTTTGTACTGTGTGTGCAAGCTTGCTTCAGGGTGGCACCATAAATGTCCCGGGGGGAAATATCAGCCCTTATTTATTGGAGCCTCTTTAGCTTCAGTTCAATAGCAAGAAGTCTGAGGGCTGGGATTCTGGGAGACCGTCCGGTGAAGAGGGAGGACCCGGGCTTGGCGTCAGCCTCACTGACAAGCTCTTTTTTACCGTCCAGATCTATGACTCATTTTATGTGCCTAATCGTAAAGCACTGAGATTTATCGGAGGTAACGGGACGGAGGGGAATACCCCAGGAGACTCACTGATTTAACCCCCCCCACCGTCTAACCCCCCAGCCTCTCCCCCACCCCCCCCCCCCCAGCCTGCTGGACTGGTCTGCAGGTACACCTGAGCCTGAGAAGCACAGCAGATGCTTCTGGGAAGAGATACGAGCGTGTGCCTGCTGCAGATCAGGAAGTCCATATTTCTGCCAGATATGGACAGCTGATTGCTCATCTAATAAGGCAGCGGGGTCGTAAAGATCGGGTGGGTTAATGGATGGATCTTTGAGGATTAAGAACAGCTTATTGGTCGGTTTCTTTGACCCTCTGCCTCTGCTAACAATGCATTGGCACTGTTTTGTGTGTGGTTTGCAGTGCAGGGGAAGATGACCACTGGAATAAACACTAAACAGTCTGTGTGTGGAGGAAAGACTGGAGGCTGTCACTGTGAATAGGGCTTCTGATTCTGAAAACGATTCCTTCAAAGATTTGATTCATCAATTTTTATGCAGGCATATCTGGTATATGTATATTTTTTTCCCCCGATCAAACTAGATTCGGTTTTGACATCGTGTGAACACTGTAATCCTTGACTTTCCATCTCAGTATTATAAGTCGAGTACCAACTTAATGTCTGCTGGAATTGTAATGGCAATAGAGATTGAAAAAATCAGAAGCTATTCTAATTCTGCTTTTGTTCTGACAAGTGCACTCGCAGCGACTGTTATAGGTTGGCGCCGAAAATTTAAATTACAATTTCATTGTTGTGCTGGCTGTTTAATCCAATAACGATCTGATGTAACAAACCGCTATAATATCTCTCAGCATACTTAATCGGAGCAGACTTAGCCCTGTCACTTTTTATTAACCTCTGCTGCAGAGGGAGAAAGGCTTCACTAATCCACCATTGTGGTGTTTGGCAGTCTGTACCTAGTGCAAAACAGATTTGGCAGTCAGCGCCATAGTAAAGGCTTTATAATGACAACGGGCCTCAGTGCTGTTTGATCTTATTAAATCTAATAGTGTAGTGGTTTCGAGTTAGATGGGAGGGATTGAAGAGGAGGAGGTGGTCTGGAAGGGATTTTGGAGGAAGGGTCGGTGGAGTGAAGGGTTCCAGTGGCTCTGAGTCTCTCCCCATGCTCAATCATGTCACCCATTTCACCAGCTGGAAATTGACAAACAATTTAATCCCTAATGACCTTTAAATCCGTGAGTGTGTGTACACGTGTGTGTGTGTCTGACTGTCTGACACAGTTTCTTTGCTTGTCTTGCAGAAAGATTAGAGCCGGGTCACTCCACACACACTGGAGATAAATACATTGAGAAGTTGTTTTTGCAAGTTTTGGATCGGGTATTGGTTTACAGGGAAAAAGGCACCTTCATGAGGAAGTCTTAAGCCATGGGTCTTCAGTGTCAAATGACATGCTGACCTCATACTGTACAGCAGGACATCTGCAGCCTCATCACAGCACTCGACTCCAGTGTCTTGTCTGAATACAGACCTACAACTCCAACAGAAAGCTGATTGGTCGCCTGCTTAGCCTCACCTCAGTCCTCTCAGGCCGAGGTCTAGGCCCCAAGATACACAAGCATTTCTTTCCTCACGTGCTATGCTCATTTTGTCAGTTTGACTGTTCCACTTATTCAGTTTCTTTTGACTTGCTGAGCTTGAGGGGATGTGAGCACCATTTCGCAGCCAGATCTGAGTTGTGTTGATTGAATTAGACAAAGTCGGAAGATAATTAAGAACCGCAAGGCGCTGCAAAACTGTCTGCTCCCAAACTGGTGAAAATGAGACGCTGCCACATCAATGAGCTCGCCGACTCTGCTCTGTGTCAGTGCTGGGTTACATCAGCTGACACCTCAGCCGGCTGGAGCTGGAGTCCCTTCCCTTTAATGTTTATCCAGATATGATTCATCACAACACCAGAACCCCTTGCATCTGACAGCGCACGCCATTTGCACAGCTTTGTTTATTTCTTTCACCTAAGCATTATATGATTTTAAGCTGCCAACTGGAGTTTAGCATAAACACCAAAGAGGGATGTCGACCTGACAAAAAAATGTTAATGAGAGGTAGGATGTCAAACCTGATTCTTCCTTAAACACCAGCTAGTTAAAAATGTTTAAAAAAAACAACAAAAAAGATAAAACACTGAGATCAAGGCATCGGCATATCTTTTCCCATTCTGCGAAAGGACCATCTGCCCACAGTAGACTTTAGGAATCTCAGAAGAAATGCATATCCTACTTATGTGCATACATTATGTCTATTGCTACCTAGTTGTTGTCCTTAGACAACACTAGTGTTGCTCTTAGAACATTCAGAGTAAACATCATCGGATGTAATCATCCAACCATTGTTTTGTAAAGCAGAGCTGTTTATTACGACTACAATCCATTTCTTAACTCGGCGCAGTCCCATGCAATTCAGTCCCTTCCCAATACCCCGAGTTTCCTGTATCAATAAGCCAAAAGGTGAGACATAATGAACAGCTGCTACTTGACTGAATAACAAATACTTTCCTGTGTTTAATGTGGAGCACAAGAGCCGCTCAATTAAATGTCAATCTTGTTTTCTGGGATGAATCGTGTTTTTGAGAAGTCATTCATGTAATTGGAAATGTAGAAGGACAGTTGGCTCTGTCTGTGTTACTGATCATCTGTTGGCAGCTCACACCCTCTCACTCACCCCTCTCTGTTCCACTTTTTGGGGGTTTTATGGACGCTGGTTGAAGTGGTTGTTCCTTCCGGCTCTCTCTTGAACATCTAGTCGGGTGTTAGTTGTCAGCAGGGTTGAACATGTGATATAGCCTGACCTAAAGAACCGGGATGAACTGGAAAGCCAAGGGAAGATCCTTGTGTTTGGGGGTCTGTGTTGGTGTCTGTCTGAATGTGAATAAGGCAGTTGGACTGCCTGGGGGGTTCGGAAGGTGGGAGTGCCAGGGAACACAGGGTGTCAGAGGCTAATTTTCGAAGCCACTCACGGGCTCCCATCTCTCACCGTGAAGTGGCAAGCGTGGCGAGTGGCTTGCACGTTGTCATGGATACTAAAGCATGGGACCCCAGAGATGGTGAGCAGGGGGACGAATGGCCGCCCTGACTATAGGATTCCTGTCAACTCTGCCCTGATAGATGGCATTGATGGACCATTTGTCATACTGTAATTGTTCCAGCAAACACGGAATACCCACTAGTATAAATAGTGGTGTGGCGCTGGGCTAATAAAGCGAGGAAATGGGAAAGGATGCACTGATCCACTGCCGCCTTCACTTAAAGAGACAATGCCTCTGTTGACCAGGCTGGCAGCTGGACTGATTAGACCAGAAAAGAGCATGGTGGAGGAAAAGCAGGCTGAGAGAATAAAAATAAGGCAATCATAAAGCAAACGGCAGTCACTTGTGTGTATCGATGGGACCAGGCGGGGGTGAGGCCAGAGAAGAGGGCCCTGACAGCCTGGGGAAACGACACTAGTGTGTCTGGGAGTGATTCGTTTTCTGGACTCTCTTTATTTCACCAGTGAAAACGATGCGGAGGAATGCTTGTCCAAGATAACAAATAAATGTGGGGGGTTTGGGGGGGGGAGGGGGCAGAGGAGCAGATTCATAGCCAGGACCAGGAGTTCTTTCAGAGAACCCTGTGATGGCGAGCCTGCCTGAGCGGAGTACAAATGACTCTGGGTACAAAGGTAGTGTTTGTTCAGGCTTGTATTGGTATGGGCCCTGTAGCTCTTGTGTCGCCATTCAGAACAACCTACTGGGACTTCCTCTCGGCTCTGTTTTGCTCTGGAAGGAGGAGAAGGATCAGAACGTTGCCTGGTCGTCCAGATAGTCGTAGGAGATGACCTTGTGCTTCTGTTGGGAAATACAATTGCTGTGACTTGAGTTGAGCCATCGCCACAATTCCATGGGTATTAATTCTGTGAAACCTGGAACACTTCTACTGGAGTTAAAGATTAAACACGATGGCGTAGTGCCAACACTCCTGAACTAAGCTTGTTGTTTTAGTCATGTAGCACTGTCAGACTTGTAACGACCACCATTTAGTCCAATCTGTAACCCCCTAATATACTAAAAGATATAAGAAACATTTGTGTTTTTCTCATATTCGTCTCCTTCCTTATTTAAAAAAACTTTTTTTTCACTGAGATTTCTCTGAGAGTGTGATTTGCCCTTGCCCTTGCACCCCAATTACTAATATTGTTATGCAGTGTACTAATGTCATGATGTGTCTGTCAACGAGGCCTGTGGCCCAGAGCTCGCTGAAGCAGTCTGGTCCTGGGGTCAGTACTGGAGGACCCCACCCCACTGCCTGGGCCCTGACCCCCCATGACTCTCGGAGCACTTAAAGCCTGACCTGGAAGTCCACCTCCAGCCTGATGGACAGATTAAAGGACCATTAAGCATAATTACCGTTTCAATTGGAGAGGGCAACTCAGAATGTCAGAAATGGTTGCAAATTGTGGGCCCCATGCCCCCCCCCCCACCCTCCTCCTCTTAAATGTTGAATATTATTAGGTTTATCTTTCTTTTTACTATCAACAAGTGCAGACTTTGACAGGAAAATAGGTACTGTGTGTGGGAGTGGAAATGCCTTTTGGAATGAAGTGAAAGTGCTGCAAGAGTCTCTTGGTGGACGTTAGATCTTTCACTTCTCGATATTTTGATGTTTGTTTTTCTTGTTTTTGACTGAACCTTTGGGGATAATCCAATCAGAGTGAAGTTGATGGCTGCTCAACAAGCTGTGACAGGTAGCTGATATGATGTGGGGTGTAGTGCTGTGAGACTGTGTGTCTTGCCGCACACTCTCTGTCTGTATGTCTGTCTGCTTGTCTGTCTGTCTGATCATGTCAAACGTGATGAGGATGTGTAACATTGGATCAGAGCTACAGTAGTGCCAGGCCCTGAGGGCATGTTGCCAGTTCCTGCCAGTCAGGTGAGAGTGTTCACTGATAATGTCCTCTGTGTATCTATAAGAAAACACACACTGCTCCTTGGGGGAAGTTGGTCGATGCCATCTTCTCAGCAGGGGCACCGGCAGCAGACAAAGTTTCCCCGTTTTGCTCCACCTGGAATGTTTATTTTAAAATCCCCTTTACAGTAACCTTCCCCCCTCTCTCGCTCCTCTCCTCCTCATTTGGACGATTATTACACCCATGGTGAGAACAAACAGTTTCTCTACTTAATAATTCACATCACTTTCATCTGATATTCAGTTACCATGGGCAATTTAGTAGTTGAATAATTTTCTGAAAAATTCATTTATTATCGCTGTGCGTTATGAATCTGGAGAGATGGAGAGTGGAGTGGTGGAGGATTTTAAATTGCGTCTGTGGAGCGAGGGATCCAGGGGAAGGTAATGTGTTCTAATGTTCTCAGCCATATGCATTGTTTTCAGGGCTCATCGGTTTTACATCGATTCCCACTGAAGTGTTTAATTGCATCATGAATATGATCTAATTCTGTCCTTTTCACTGAAACTAGAGCACTCTCCGCGAATGATATACGGTCCTGACAGCGTCACATCAGGATGTGTTTTATATGGAATGTAAATTATAGTGTTAAATTAGGCTGGAAAGATAACTAGCTGGCATGGGGAATGGACTCAACAGTTTAATTTAGTGTCAAAGGGCTATGAAGGGATAAATCACCCCTTCCCCTCAATACTACGCCATCTCAGGTTTTATTCATCTTCCTTTGCTTGTGCTATCTCTTGGCTTTCATTGCTACTTCAGTTCTTGGAAATTCCTATAAGTTTCATCTGTGAAGTATCGACTGCCTCACTCATCTGATTGGACCACCTGAAGTGTACAGTGATCAATGGTTATGATGTAAGAAATGTTGCCATATTGACCTCAGCTTAGTTTGTTTGGGATCCAGACTGCATAGAGGCTAAGATCCCGGACCAGATAGGACCAACTGAACTTTTATCCTTTATTCAGTTCCAGTTCCCCCATCCTCATTAGCTCTCTTCTTCTTTAGTGTTTTCCGTCCAGTCGTGTTCTGATGACGCACGCCGTCAGGTGGACGAGAGGGGGGCTTTGTAACCGATTCTTAAAGGTGGGTGTTCACAGAGCAGATGAAAGCCAGCCAGAGTACCTGGGGAGGCTCTTAGGGTTCCTGTCCCCGGGATGGAAGAGCCCGTGGGAGCGCTGTGGCATCGTACTTTGTTGTCATGACCTCAATGGGCCGGTAACCAGGGAGATGAACCTCTCCCAGTCCGCCCCCGATAATGGAACCGTTTTGACCCGGAGGTTAGTTTGACATGATCTTCACCTCTTTCCCACATCATTGTTGTTTTTCTTTTCTCCACTGTGTTTCATCACAAGATGCTTCTTCTGGAAAATTCGAACAATGCCCAATTCTCGCTGCTCCTGCTTCTGTTAATAAGTACTGGTCTAATACTAAACAGTTCAGGCAGATGGGTCCCCTACAGCTGAGAGGGTTTCAGGGACAATGAGCTGGAAGGGTAATTCAACATGGCAGCTGGTTGACCATAACAACAGTGGTCCACTCACTTCCCCTGTTATTTCCTACTTCATTAATACTAGTTGGCATGCAGACATCTTGTGTCATGTGCTCATCGGCCCCACAGTTGAGGCGCCCTCTTTGGATTTCACCACTGGCGTTCCTCTCACAGTACTGCTGATTCCGACAGTTCACTAGAGAGGAAGGCTCTCCTATGATCAAGTGGGGCTGTTGTTGTTATCCTTGTTGTCTCTCTGCAGAAGTGGGGGGCTTAGGGGAGGGATTGGTATGTTAAATGAGCTATGGGAGGTCTGCTGAGGCCTTTTTGGGGGGGGGGGGGGGGGGGGGGGGGGGGGGGGGGAGTTCAGACAGACGAGAATTGCTGCGTTGGGCGTTTGCGGCAGCTGTGTGAAGTCATTTTCTGGGAGCGCGAGCGGGAGAGAGGTGCGGATTAGGCAGCGCCTCTGAGCCGGAACAAGTCTGTCTGGGAAGGGATGAAGGCTACAAACCATAGATCTAATTCCCCGCTCGCACTGCTAGACAGCAGAGTCTCACACACACACACACACGCGCACGCACACATAGCCAGTGTGAATTAGGCCTGTTTGCTTCTCTCAGACTAAGCTGAGTGTGCTCAGGAACGGGTGGAGAGAAGCTGACAGCATCCTCCCGCGCCGCCCTCTCTCCTCACCAGCTATCTCTTCCAACCGACCTCCAAAAACTGTCTCCGGCTTGTGCGTTCTCATTTTGTGGGCTGCAGGTCTTCATTATTGCTGACATTAACACGAACACACAGTGCCAAACAGCCTCCAATGGAATGTTAGGACAGGGGGGTGGGGGGGGTGGGGGGGTGACTTCCCACTGGCCGTGTAGAAAACATGTGCACCTGTGGCCCCCATTGATTGTGTGTCTGAACCTCCAGCGCTCAGAAGTTCATGTCTTTTAAATGTGGGTAATGCTTTGCCTCGGGTCATGCGATCGCCCCCCCCCCCCCCCCCCCCACCCGAGGTGAGAGGAAGGTTTAAGAGGCAGTGTTCAGCGGATTAGCCCAATCAGAGGGCCCCCCAGCTTCCCCCTCCCACTCTTCCCCCTCCCCTGTGTACCACACACAGACCTGCTCTCCTCGCACACAGCCCCCACCCCCCAGAGCAGGGAGGGTAGGACCCAGATCAATGTGGACGACCCAAATAGATGTTGTCCCTCCGCGGTTGGGGACAGCCTGCTAATGGGCCAGCCTCTCTGTTCGGGGAATGAGCAAGGGAACTGTTGCTGCAGCTCCAGACGAGTGTCACCTCTGAATGAGATCACTTGTATTTCCCCGTTACGGATTTTCCCTGCCACTGCGCATACAGTAAGAACAACAAAAAAAACAGGCCCTTCCGGGTTTTTTTTTTCTTTTCGTTTTTGATGATAGTTTTATTTGTAGGGTAGTCTGTGTGTACAGACTGATGGAAATGTTGAGGCTCAGCCCCCCTGCGTCCTTCTGTGTCGAAACCGGTCTCTCGTTCAAGCCTTCTCCACCCTGCACGCCCAGTAATGAGCTGTATTACATGCTCTGTGGAGGGCATGTCTTATGTTGGAAGGCTGTATTCAATCTCTAGGCTCCTGAATGGAGTGGAAGGCTCTTTGTGTGTCTTTGAGAGGCAGTGAATTGAAACGGTGCTCACTGAGTGAAGCTGATGAGGAGCGAGCAAGAAGCCCTGAGAGGAACATGTGGATGCCTGGCCGGCGAGGCAGCGCTGGTCTATTTGTGTCCACCGGGCCTTTGTGTGTGTGTGTGTGTGTCCGTGGGCCTTGTGTACACCACGTATGCCCACGCATGTGTGTGACGTGTGCCATGTCCGTGATGTGTCCGTCCGTCAAGGAATGCGTTGTTGTTCAGGCGAGTCTTGGTGGAATCCTCGGGCTTCACAGAATCAGTTCTCCTGCGTTTTTCCAATGGTCTGCTAAAAGGAATAGTGTATGAATGGAAACCTGTTCCAGCCTCCTCATTCATCATTTGTGACTCTCATTGTGACCCATTACAAGGACTAGCGATGGGCCTAGCTATGGGCTAAGTGATTTTATGAAGCACTGTCACACACTCAGGTCTTATTCGTTTTTCCAGGAATGCATTTTCTCCTCAGATGGCAACAAACTACATTTGCACTTAAAACATATTCTTTAATCTTCTGTTATTTTACATACAAATTGCATCCTGGGCAATGCATTCATCATTGCTCATATCCACCCTGCTCCTAAATGAAAAATGTAGCTGAGATGAATAATGGATCTTTCCATAGTATAATTTGGTGTTTCTTGAATATAGTCAGGACTCCCTCTTTGCTTTATTTTCTCCCTGGTTTCCTTGAAGAAGTTTGTATTACAGGATAATGTAAAGAAAATTACCAATGAACTTCCTTTGACTGCTTACCTTAGAACTCTGGTTAGACTGACATTTCTCCATCTTATGGAAATTACGTGGGAACTTTGTCGCGCGCACTTAATGATTGACTGTCTGCAAATACATTCTTTATTAGCCCCACAGTGAGGAAATAAAAACAAAATCGGATGAATTTGTTATCCGACGTTGTTAGTATTGGTGTTTGGTGTCTCGCATAAAACTGGCTCACTGTATGGATGAGTGGGCACTCCAGGGTTTTGTTTTAAGAGGGGTGGGGGGTTAATGGGTGAATGCCCCTACAGATGCAACATCAGGATTGATCCTGTGGGAGTTCTAGGTGGGCAGCCTCGTGTGACGCTGGCAGAGCAGGACTCTAGCTCTGTGGTCCTGTGTCTTTATCTCTAATTACATGGTGGAGATTGCGAAAGACTGCAAACCCCCAATGATATCTCAGCTCTCTCTCTCCCCCCCCTCCTCCACTCAGGCAGCAAGCATGAAGGCAGCAAGTGATAGAGGCAGCAAAGGAAGCCCAGAGGTAGGGAGGGAGGCAGTCAGGGGAGCCAAGCAGGCGAGGCAGGAGCAGGCGAGGCAGGGTCCGGGAGTGTGAAGCAGAACCGGTCCTCGTGGTTGTCTAATCCCACCACAGACGCTCTCCTCTCCCCAGGGGAAGGCTACTGCTCCCTCCCCTCCTTTACAGTTGCTCAGCCTGTCTGGTTCCACCAGGACTGCAGAGGGAGAGGGCCCGAGGAGGCCCGAGGAGGCCCGGGCGGAGAGGCAGCCCACTCTGTCGTGCTCTAGTTGTTCTTGTCGGGTTTGTTGTCCCCAAAGTTCCCAGCGTATCCTAGGAGACGTACTGACACGCAGTTGCAGATGGGAGCAGGTGGACCGTGGCGGTTTGTGTCACAGTGTGGATTGGAATTCACAGTTGGTATGAAATACGAAACAAACACGTTGTTATGCGCGGTGTATGTTTTTCCTCCCACTTCTCTTGTCTTTATATATCCAGTTTTAAAGGATACATCCGTTCCTTTTACCTAAACTGTGGCAAGGGTTTACTGATGAAATACATGCTTTTTGGTGTGGAGGGTCAATTTCATTTACTCAACCAGTGTCCAGCTAACAATAATAGGGCTCCGCAGTTCCTGTGAGGCAGCTGCTGTACTTGTTGAGATCGTACACGGGGTCCCCTTTGCTGGGATTCTACTAAAAATCTCACAAAGAACCGAGTGTTTGATCCAAGATTCCTCATCTGGGGCTGCTCCATGAAGAATAACCTAGAGAACGTCCAGTACTTTAGCTCAGATGAAGAGGGCTCCGTTAACTCTGAGTGTCCTTTTGATTCCTGTGCAAGTTTAATCTGCAGAAATCAATAGAGGGATGCATGTTGGGCCTGGAAGTCAACAGCAGCAGTGTTTGATGGTTAAACGGACAGCCAAATGGATGATATGGAGAGACATTCATCTTTCTTTAGGCAAATTAAGATGCTAGGGCCCGACTAATTGATTGATTGTATGACTTGCTGATACAATCAAAGCCTGGCCTGATTTATGGGCAATAAATCGATTGATTAATAAGGTTTCATGCGATGGAGGCATGGGGGTGGGGGCGGGGGCTAGGGTGGGGGTGGGGGTGAAGACACCTCCCAGTCAAACATCCGTCTCGCCCAATGTCAGCCATGCTTGGTGCCGTAATGAGAGAGGCCTGAATCTAGCAGTTGACATTTACAGAGCCGGCTGTGTCTGGCTCTCTTCCTAGATTAACCTCCACTTGTTCACATAAGCGCCGTGGATATGAAAAATACAAGGAGGTGTTCGCAAGGAGGGAGGAGAGAAGTGTGACTGTCAGTTCACTGTAGGCATATATATCTTTGAGGTGTATAACAAGAAAAATCAATCACACATTCCAGTGTAAATAAAAACAAATATCTTGAGCTGCACAGTGCGAGTTGTCCTTGTTGACTTTTTCCAGATTACATTTAGCCGGGTGTTTAAATGCTGATTTACAGCAAGATGGAGCCTTTTGCCTCTGCTCTCCTGCCTGCCTGTTCGGAATATGAAATGGAAGTTAAACACTGTGAATCTCCAGTGTGGGTGAGGAGGCCTCTGGCCGTGTGGGCAGTGTAGCATCAAATAGATTGTGTTTCCTCTCGTGTAAACGCCTAATGTGTGCCGAGTGCTCTGACACAGATGAATGTAAGGAATTTTCTGGAAAGACTTTACGGCTCTTTTGAGAGACATGGCTGGGAACCGGTGGTGGGGAACGCTCTCTCTTCCTGCCACAGACATGCATCCACACACACACACACACACACACACACACACACACAGGTGCACACACACACACACACAGGTGCACATACACAAGGGCCGCACATAAACACACAAGCACACAAATGCTTCCACTCGCACACAAACAACCCCCCCCCCCCCCCACACACACACACACACACACACACCTCCTGAGGAGCAGCCCCATCAAGCCGTTAGAGCTGAGGTGTTTTTTGTGCTTCTGGGCAGAAATGGCTACACTGGCTAGGGGATGAGCAATATCTTACACAACCCTTCTACACCTTGCTTCACATCTGTACTGTACTGTATGGACTGAAAACGATCCATTAGGCAGCTCTCAGGCTAGTTTCTTGTTTCTTGGCCAGGCTACTCCTTTTGTTTGAGGATGTTAAGTACACTAAAGATACATCCGCATGCAGCAAAAGCTATAGACCAGAATGGGCAGCAGCTGAAAGCATCGCTGGGTGTTTGTCGTCGTGACGAACGGCTTCTACCTCGCCGCATATGATGGCTTGGCGTGCCAGGTCTTGAAGCCTTTGTGACAGCACTCAAAATTCTCCCCGCTTGTTGTCAGCCCAGGTTGTATTCCCACTCTCAACTCTCTATTTAGATTTGGTTAGAGATTTATTTTTGGTTCAAATGCTGTAAAATGAGAAGAAAGCATGTGTGAGAGAGAGAGTGTGAGAGAAAGAGAGAGAGAAGTTTAAGGAGGGTAAAAGAGAGCTCCTCTCTCACAGACAGGTGGCCCAGGCTCGTGTCACCGGGCCCCGAGGGTCCCTCTAACTGCGACGGAGAGAGAAAAAGAGGGACCAGCACCGCGGCACTACACAGGTGGCGTGCAAAGCACAGCCCTCTCTCCTCACCTGAAATATTCAGATTCTTCCCGCGGCGACGGCGGCTTTGATCTCCCTGCAATCGACAAGGGAGGATGGAAAGAGGGGGGGGGGGGGGGGGGTGGGGGGAAAAACAACAAAAACAAGAGGATGAGCAGCACACCTGAACGCCAACAGATTGACATTTCTTAAGAGAGAATAAACAATCGTGGGTTAGCGGCTCTGCGCCACTCCCCTCCGTCGTACGCGGTGAAAGTGGGCCAACCTGGTGACGAGCCGGAGATCTGCGGTGCTTCTCGGGGAAGTTTCTCTCCCCGTCTGTCGCTAACCCGGGCGGCCGGGCTCCACAAAGACCCCCCCCCCCCCCCGCAGCTCACCTCAGTGTTCCCACCGAACGTACCCCCCCCGCCCCTCCATCGACTCCCTGCAACGATGTGGCCGATCTTGCCTTTCTTTGTTGATGCCCCGAATGAATAACTTTTCTTTTCAAAGTTATGAGCCAACCGTGATTAAACACACATTTTGCTTCCTCGCCCGGCTATTAGGAAAACGTACGAGTGATTCACATTCGGATTCACATCTGCCGATCATTTGCCCTTTTGAGGTTATCATGTCTTCTTTCAGGGTTCACCCCACTAGCCTGCTAATGAATCATGGGGGGGTGTAATCAGTCACTGTGCTTGCATCACAGTATGACAATAGACATCCTGATTGTAACTACAGACTTGAAAATGAGCAGAACAATGGTCTGCCTTAATGATGATAAATAAGGTGTTGTAATTGGTGTTCATTTGGACCGCTCAGTCATAGATTGGCATTTGAAGTTTCTAATGGGAGGGCATTTACAGTTTTCCTGCAGTGTATAGTGGATGGTTAACTGTTTGAGGTCATATCATATATGGTTTTCCAGGTCTTTTCTTTTGACATTCTGAAGTAGATGACGACTGCAGTCACACCTAGGACAATGTGCTACCCTGCATTGCCATTTGTAGCCATTCTAAGATAGGAATATTGGTCTGTAGGTGTGTGCGTGTGTGTGTGTATAAAGAGAGAGAGAGAGGTGTTGATGGTGGAATGTGCCGTGGTGCATTAGGCGCTAACGTTCCCTAAATGAAGCAGGGGATGACGAATAATGTCTGACAACTCCAGTCACACCTTTTGCTGATGGTTGTAACGCTCACACGCCTCTCATCCCCTTTTGTATGATTTAGCATGCTGTTTGAAGACAGCCTGACTGACTGGGGATTAATTAGTTAGGATGATTAATCAGGCTTAACAAGTCCAGGGTTTAGAAAGGCATAAAAAAAAAGAAGAGTTTTCTGAGTTACGCATGTATAGCGTATATAGAGTACTATTTCCATAAAGTGCTCTTAAGCTGGGGCTCAGCGGACAGCATCCTTGGCTGGGCAGGAACAGCCCAGTCTGGTGCGTGTGCGCTGGGCTCACCCCCGGGCTGGACGAGTATGGAGCTACAGGCAGGGGGGGGGGGGGGGGGGGGGGGGGAGGGGAGACAGATGGAGGGGCCTGCCGGGTGATGGCTGCCCCCCCCAGGCTCCTGCTCCTCATCGTCAGTTTAGTGAACCCAGGTCACGGGGGTCAGGGGTCACTCCCCCTCCCGGCGCGTCCTCTTGTCTGTCTGGCCTGTCCGTCCAGACGCCCCAGAGAGAGGGCAGATAAGGGATCATCTTGTATCTTTCATATGGACACGAGCCAACATAGGCTCTGCAATCTGCCCCACCCCTTTCTCCTCTGTTGTTGTCCCCCTCCCTCAGCAACCTGGGGGGTAGGGTGGGGAGGGGAGGGGGATGCCAGTAATAATGTAGAGCCCAGACTAGACTGCTGCGATCGGGGCCATTGATTGTGGTGATTTGATTTATTGATCGATCCCCCCTCTCAAATGTGCCGTCTGAGATGTGGGGCTAATCTGAGACTGCTACGGACAATCTTGTGCCTAGCAGAGAATAGGAGGCGATAAGGGAAGTATGAAAGGAAACAACACTTATCTTAATCACACACTGGCCCCTGTGCTGCTTCACCACTGTGTGGATGTCTGCGCATGAGAGGGTTTTTGTGCATATGTGCTCATCTGTGTGTTTTTGTTTATGTGTGTGTGTGTGTGTGTGTGTGTAGGTCTGCATGTGGTGGGGGGTTGTGAGGCAGTACAGTCACCAGGCAGAACAGAGTGGATCTATAAATTGATGGAATTCAAAGCCTCCAGCATCGATTACCATTATAACAAACAGCAGCACACAGAATGTCTGATTATTTTTAGACAAAGATTCTGTGCTCTCAGCAGCAATTCTGCTGATGCTGTCACACTTTCAGACATCTGCCTATGATTGCAATTAGATGGGATACAAAAAGAAAAATAATACCCCATCTGCATTTTCCCATCACATTTCTTCCTCTTTAATTTGTGCCGTCCAAGCCCACTGCGCACACTAGTGATTTTGACTCAGTCTACCTCATTGCAGTTTCTCGGTAGTTTTTTCCAGTTGTCAACATTTTCCACCATGTTTTGTCTTTGTGGAGGGCCAGAAAACAGCTTACGACCACAGATGTAATCAGGAAGAGGTAGGTTTAATGAATCAATGTCAATGTACTCGACTACTGAGCATCTTCTTTACACACAAAACATACTGCTCTGTTTTGTAGATTAAAACGTTTTGAGCAAAAATTGGTATCGGATACCTACAATTTGTTAAGCATTCCCTTTTTTTTCAGTTTGCTGACACTGATATTGCCTGGCTTGGTCCTTGTGGTGCAGGTGATGCGTGAAGCGTTGTTTCTGAGTTGCTATCTTATTGCCTTTAGCCTCCATTTTGCTTGTCTTGTTTTTGTACTCTACTGAGTCTCAGACGACCACTCCCTGCAGTCTTTTCTGCAACACACATGTGCATAAATACCTGCTCAATGCTGTGAGTGGACTCCTGCCAGGCCATGTGACGGCCCCTCTACAGACTCTGTCCTCAGCAGGACCAAGACTCCAAGAGCAGGCCTCCCTCCCTCCCTCAGGACTGGCCATGCTCAGCATCCCCCTCCCTCCCTCCTTCCCTCCCTCCCTCCCTCCCTCCCTCCCTCCCTCCCTCCCTCCCTCCCTCCCTCCCTCCCTCCCTCCCTCCCCCTCCCTCCCTCCCTCCCTCCCTCCCTCCCTCCCTCCCTCCCTCAGGACTGGCCATGCTCAGCATCCCCCTCCCTCCCTTCCTCCCTCCCTCCCTCCCTCCCTCCCTCCCTCCCTCCCTCCCTCCCTCCCTCCCTCCCTCCCTCCCTCCCCCTCCCTCCCTCCCTCCCTCCCTCAGGACTGGCCATGCTCAGCATCCCCCTCCACTCCTCCTCCCTTTCGACCCCCCCCTCCACACCCCCGTCCCAGCGACAGCTCCGCCCTCCCCAGGGGAAACTCATCAATTATGGCCGGATGTTTGACTGGCAGTGGCTTAATGACAGGAGCTCCGTATTGACCCGACTGCCACACTGAAAATTCGCTCCTGATCGCCTTTTTTAAAAACCTGTCAAAACGATTACCGTGAAATTTCTCTTTGCACAGGGAATCGAACTTGTTTACTGTCTTGCTTATTTTCTACATAAGCAATCAAGAGATTCCTTAGTCTTTGTATTCAGCTGTAGATTTTATTCAGTTCTAACATAACAGAGGGAGGGAAACGAATCGTGACCGAGATCTTACAAGTGATCAAGTTCAAATTGAAATGAATCTGTGTGGTAGAAAGACATTGTACCATTGTGCATTGTTTTGCACTAGTTTGTCTCTGGATGCATCATAGCACTGTATTGTAGTCGTAGTGCGGTTGGTCCACCCACCTTCTGCTGCTGAAAACCAAACTAACAAACAGCCCGTTCTACTTCAGTTCCCTGCTGAAAGACAGACGACAGGTTTCATTTGACAGACTGTTGAACTGGACCCGTCTAGAGAGGTCTGGATACCGATGGCTTTCTTTCCAAGCAACCCATGTTTTCCTCTCAGGGGCTAGGCCTATTCACTGCTCTTAGTGGTTGGTCTTCTTTCAGTGCAGTGGAAACTAAAACCAAATTCCCCAGCTGGACGTGTAATATAGTGCAGCACGGTGCATCTTAGTAGGAGCACAATACAGTACTTACAGTATATCTTAAGCATTTCTTTTTTCTCAATCCATTTAAAGGAAGTTCTATCATGCTTCTCTCTTAGTGAGATTAGCTGGTCTGGGCCATTTGAATCTGCTGGATGTCAGACCACTCAGAACCAAGTCCCAAATCCCTGCTAAGTCACATCCAGGAGGTTCTGTAAATGGCTCGATGGGTCTTAAATCTCCACCGACCCCCCCCCCCCCCCCCCCCCCCCCGCCGTCCTCTGACTGACGGTACGTTTCACCGCGTTTTGTGATGTGTCAGAGACGCATGACGAGAGGATGAGGAACAGAAAGGTGTTGAGGCGTCGCCGCCAGGAGCGAGGCAAGAGAGAAGCAGCGCGTGTCTTCGTAGGACGTCGCTTCCAACGTTTCTATGCGTACACACATGACACATCGGTCACCAAGGCTGATCAAACAATGAAGACAATACTATTTAATCTGTGGGTTCGGAATAGAGAGCTAGTGGTTTGGGCCTTTTCTTTTGGCACATCTTCCCTTTTTTTTCTAGTGTAGTAATTTATTAAATTGCCTTTAAGTAAGACTGGTGATTAATTAAAACACAGTCAATTTAATTTTCCGGTGGCATATATATATATTCACTGTGGTAATTGAATCCCCCACACTTTTATATTTTCTCCCATCTATTACAAGAGAAGACCCTCATCAGTTACTGTTGAAAGAATCTCCGGCTCGAAGACTAGTGTTGAACTGAGGGTCTTGGCTGAAAGGCAACATGTTAGAGAGGATATATTTTAGAGATCTGTTTTTTTTTTTGGTACGCTTTTCAGAGGGAGCTGTGTGAGTGATCAATGCAATTGGATTTGTGGATAACATGCGGTGCAGTATGAATGCATGGGACTGATGAAGAACCATCTTCACTAACGACTTTGGATAGAAGATCAAATGGCGCTGCAAAGATATAATACAACGCTCTAATGAAACCACTAATCAGCTAAATGGTGATATAATTATATACTATTTAATTAAAACTAAAATACATTGTGTGCACATTGGTTCTTTCGGTCATTCACTTTATCAAAAAAACTAAATGTCAATGTCAAGTACTGATTATTTGTGTTCTATATAAAGATTCTGGTATGCTGAATCAATAGATTGATTCCAAAAAGCAGGGTCCATATAATGATTTCTAGGGGCATGGTCGATGTAACGCTTCAGGTCTTAAGGGAGTGTTTCAGCTGATGCAGACTTCAGATAGCACAGAGCAGTGTAATCATGGCACCAGGAGATGTGTTGTTCGTTTGAGTCGACTCTTCGGCAGGCTTTAAATCAACTCTTCATTCCAGCGAGAGGCTCTATATTTGTTTGTAAGGGTATTTGTCAGGCTATTGGGTTTTCCCATGTGACTCTGCATGCCTTGTTTCCTCTTCCTCCTCTTCCTGTTTTTCTCTCTCTTTCCCTCTCCTCTCTTAACCTCCCACTGCCTCTGTCTCTCTCTCCCCCACTCTCTCCCTCACACTCCCCCCCCTCTCCTTCTCCCTCCATAGCTGTTGCAAGTGTATTGATTATTTCAAATACTGATTATCTAAAAGGCCTTCTGCTACTGTAGGCATTGGATTTATTTTGACTTAATTATTTATGGGCCAGGACTTGCAGTAAGTATTACCGCTATAAGATCATGAAGGATTACATTGTTAATATTCAGCAGTGTATTTTTATTTATGTGTACTCTAAGCTGCTCTGTATGACTGGTGGCAGCCCCCAAAGTGCTTTGTCTCTCTCACTCTCTTGCCCCTCTCGCTCTCTTTTTTTTAACTCTCTCCTCTCTCTCTCTGTCTGTTTGTAGAGGGAGCTGAACTCAGTTGCGTCTGAGCTAGCAGGGCGACAAGAAGAGAGCGAGCACTCCCACAAGCACCTGGTGGAGTTAAGCAGGGAGT
Source organism: Hypomesus transpacificus (assembly GCF_021917145.1). Lineage (NCBI taxonomy): Eukaryota > Metazoa > Chordata > Actinopteri > Osmeriformes > Osmeridae > Hypomesus > Hypomesus transpacificus. The sequence continues at coordinate 3,502,365 of NC_061083.1, forward strand.
TCAAGAGAAATGTCCCTGAGGTGAGTCCCCCCGCCCCCGCACCCCCAGCCCCCCCAACCCGGCCCCCCGCACCACGCCCCCAGCCAGCTCTGTGTGTCACTCTGCTTGTCTCCACTCAAGCAGTCTCTCTGAGTTGCTCAGTCACTGGTGGTGTCAGTCGCGCGTACCTTCGTGCCTGGAATGATTTCTTTCTTTTGCATAATCCGCATGAATGCATATCACTGGCGCAGACTGCCTTTGACAAGCCGGAGTCACAGTCCCCCGTCAGTTGTAACCATGTTAAAAAGCTACGGTTGGTGAGTAGGTTTGTTTTTACACGGTTCCCACCAGAGTCCACATAGTTTTTACACTAGAAAACCCTCTCTGCCTTTTGCTGTGTGAGGGTGTGCAGAGCGCTGTAACCTGGTCAGTTTGACACAGGTGTGTCAAGCAATATCAAGCTGTGGCACCACAGGCAGCCCAATCCCCTCACTTGGGGGCTGTCTGAAAGCCTGGAGGAAGAGAGAGTGGAGTCTGAGAAGCAACCCACTGGAAATACCCACTCACACACTCTTAACTCTTTACACACACACTGTGTTTTACCCCCACCTTCCTCTCGGCTTCCCAACCTCCCACCAACACACCACACCACACAAACGAGAACCAAAACCAAATGAGCCACAGTCAAATAGCTTTTACTATGTGCTGTCGACCTCATACTAAAGTCGATTTTTTTGTTGTTGCAGTGAACTCAGGAGAGTTTTAAGTATCTATAGCGGTATTTTCCGCTCTGAATCTTGTGCTCTGTGTGTCTCTGTGTTCAGGAAGTCCGGGAGATGGTGGCCCCTGTTCTCAAGAGTTTCCAAGCCCAGGTGAGTCTTTGTCTTTGTTACAGTAACATGTTAACCGTGTGAGGAAGACCTAACCGTCGACTGTGCTGTTAAGCTACAATCCAAATTCGAGACACTTTATAGTTCACACACTTCCAAGACGGCCCTGCACCGAGGAGAAATGATTGATGAAGGGGGAGGAACTGAAATCCATGGCCGACTGCGAGGACGGGTTTTCATGTAACACTCCACCTGATGCTTATTGACTGATGGGGTTTCAGTCAAAGTGGAGGAGCGTCTATCTGCCATTAAATGATCAGATATCTGGCTGCTCATATTTTCTCGGTTGAGACTAGACCTCATTTCCTGTTGGGCAGATGCATTCACGGTGCCCTCTCAGACGCTGCCATATTGAAAAAAAGTCATCTGATACCTACCAAGGCTCTCCGCGAGCCATTAAACCAAGGTCATAAATCACATTTGTGAGCTCCGTTCTGGTCAGCCATGCCAGGGGCGTATTGAAATGATACCACAAACATGTTTTCCTACTTCTTCCACGCTCACTTTTGAATTGACCATCGAACACCGAGCTGACAGCTGTATCGCTGGATAGGAGAAATCTGAACATGTATGGCCTGCTTCATATGGGGTTATTGGCATGTTGTTTAATGGTTTGTGATTGACTTCCGTATGCCTAAGCAGTGGTTTGTTGCAGGGGGAATATTTGCATTCAATACCACTGCAATACATTGTGGACTTCAATGCTAATTCAATTACTATGATTGCGAAGTCTCCTAAATGCGAGAGTATCAAAAGCACCGTCCCAAATGTTTATTCGGCCGGCTCAAACCCAGGGGATTAATTTGAGCACTATTGATGTCTGACAACTGAGAGTCTAGAGATGTTTTATAAGTAGATAAAGTAGATGTCTGATAATGAACATTTAGCTGTGGCTGTGGGCTCGCTCCGTATAAAAAGGAGTGCACCGCTGCTTGTGCACTCTCATCAGACTAAATCCTTTTACACAGATGTCATAATTTCCTAAAAATATCTTTGAGGATTTTTGTTTGTCTTGTTTTGACTTTTTATACTTTTTTTTATTTCACTAACAACTCCACGCACATCAGAGAGATTCTCTCGGGTGTCAGATAAACTTTGACCTTATCGCTAATGTCAAACAGCTTGCGGAGGCTGCTGAACTTTACCCAGCAGTAGTCGCTGTGGCTCCAGCGTAAGCTGTGGGGGTAATACCTGCTGCTGCCAATAGAGATATTCAAAGAAGGAGGAGATGGTTGTGCTTGTTTGGCTGTGTGTATTGGGGACACACTAAAGCTCCCCTACAGCTGTGTGGTACAGGTGGCGTATCAGCCACGACAGGTTTTTGTGAGTGAGTATGTGTGTCTTAGTAAAAGTACGAGTGTGTGTCAGTTATCTGGGTCCCTGCCCCCCCTCCCCCTACCTCCCCCCAGCCAGAGCAGCGGCCCCGAGGAGTCCCTCCTGGTATTTAGACCCACGTCGTGCCACTTCTGAAGGAGAAGTCGGCTCCTTTGAAGTGTTTGCGACATGACAGGTTGTCTTTCTTTTTCGGTTTCATTTCAATGTACCCCTCCCACTTTCTCTCTCTTCTTCCCGTCCGATCTAGCCCTTCTAATTATCGCTAACCAAGGCGACTGATTAGAAACACGGCGACGACCTAGTTTCTCGGAGGAACTCTGGAAACGGGAGAAAGGGTTAATCCCAGAGCTGGTGGCTGTCATTGGTCGCTTCCCTCCTTCTTCTCCTCTTTTTCCGTTCCTCTTTTCTTTCTTTCCCTGGAAGTTTGCTAATGAGGTCCCGTCAGAGCTAGGGAGAGGTGTTAATTTGGCCTTGTGAAGTAGGAAGGAGATTAAGGACAGTGAGGAGCTGAGTTTACGGCTTAAAATACACCGCTGTCCTTATTAATCCGCGGGGCCCTTGGAGACTGGCGTTTTTTGGTTTTATAATGAACACTGTCTTATAATGAAGGTAATTTTAATACAAATCTACAGCCGAGACAGAGGAGATGGTACACGTCTCCACGGCCCCCAGCTCACCCTCTGGGACGGGGGGGGGAGAAGAGGACAGTTACTTCTCAAATAACAGGTCACAGGAGAGACGGGCTGGTCGGACACTGAGTCTTTCGCCGCGCCGCTCACGTGACTTTCGCGCTCGGCTTCCCGAGCGTCACCTGAACACACACACGGCAAGCGCTCCTTGCCAAGTCTACACGGGCGCCACTATGCAATTTACACCTCTCGAGCACGCGTTACAGTTTAAAGCCTCTGAAGGATTCACCTTTGAGTTGAGAAAGAGAAAAAAAAAAAAAAAAGACGAAAAAGTTCTGTAGTATCTGTTGCCTGTGGATTCCAGGGATAGAACATTCCTTCTCATACAGTAGTGCGAGATAGATACGGCCTTTGTATAGTAGGGGGATGTCGGGGCCCAAATGAACCAGTCATCTTATTTTTTTCCTCTTTGCAATTGAACGTTCAGGAGAAAGAAAACAGCAGCCTGGGTCCCTAATTACTGAAACTTGCTTTACAATGATAATCCGAGGAGTAATTTAGCGTGTACAATGAGAGTTGTGGTGCCTGCGCAGATGGAGATTCTGATAAATAGTTTGTAACGTGTAATTAGCAGCTATGCCGGTTACATACCATTAACCCCTCGAGCTCAGGAATCATCATTGGACCTCATTATCAGGCATAAAGGTACAATTGAGCTGACTAGACATCAAAAACATCAAACAGCCATTAAAGCGCTGTCGAATGGGGGTTGGTGGACACCTGCTTTGGAGTCTAACTGTGCCATCTCTTCCCTCGAGGTTGTGTTGATGATGTAGGAGGAAGACAATGTTTTTGTCTGTGTTGCTCATTTTCTGGCGGTCCGCTACCGAGGCCTCTCACAGATAAGAAAACGGCAACTCAGACTACCTGGTGATGTACTGCCTCAAAGTCTCAAAGACCGACTGGTCACTAACTTACCAGCTAGTACTGTACACTACCCTGTAGTCGTCGAAGGGCGTTAAGTTCACTGCTATCAGGACGCATTTGAATATCTTCATAGTTAGATATGCTGACCTGTACCCAAGACCCATAGCAGCCCACACCAGACTGATGTCCAGGGCAGGGACTGTGGACACCATCGCTGTGAAACCTGCCCGGTAGCACGGGCCACTCTGGCTGCCCACAACAGACAGCAGAGCCACTAGGTAGTGTCTTTTGATCATCCATCGAGAGGAGACTGGGTCCTTCCTCTTTTATGATTAATTCCTGAAGGAAATGATAATTTCTCTTGAATGTATAAATATGTTATGAATAGTGGAATGAATCAAAGAGTAAAAGATGGTAATTAACGACAGCGCTTTGATAAAAGGCTCGCCGCGCGTCCTGTGTGTCTGCGTGCATCGCGCTTGTGTTTATCTGGTGGGCGCGCGCGTGCGCGTGTGCGCCTCTGTATGTGTGTGTGCGTCCGCGAGCGTGTGTGTGTGTGTTATGACGCAAGCTTCCTCCGTGTCATTACGAAAAGGCTCCATAATTACCTTCCTGCACGAGCCAGTGCTCCTGGCTGTGCTGGCGGCCGCCAAAGACTCCATCTGAGCGCCAGGCGCCGAGTGAATCTAACGGCCATAACACTTTTCCCTGCCTAATTGTCTGAGGGGCTCTATGGCACTTTCATAGATGAGGGACTGCGCCGTTTGCGGGGTGCGCGGCCATGCACTGGCTTTAACGGCTCAACGAAGACAGATCTTCATCACGGGCTAAATTGGCTGGTTATTAGGTGCAGATGGGCTGATTGGATGGCCATCCGAGGCTTCTGGTTGGATGAGGTTGGTTAGGAGAGTCAACGGGTGTGTCCGCGGTGCTTTGGTTTGCGACCGTGGCCCAGTGTGTGATGTCGTTTTTATGTGTCCCTGTTGTTGTCGTCGTGCACAGTGTGCATTAATTCCTCTCATATCGATCAAGACCTCATCCAATAACCCTGAAGAGCCCCCGATTAATTGAACATATTGACGTGTGAGGCAGATGCATGACACCTGCTTCTCCCCCTGGTCTGAGTGTCCAGGGTCTCCCTGGATCCCCCCCTCGCTTACAGCCTCTTGTCCAGATCTAGATCCACCTGGATGTGTGTCTGTCTCTGTCTCTGCCTGAGCTGTCTAAGGCTCATTGAGCAGCTAGCAGGCAGGCAGACCAGGCAGGCAGGCAGACCAGGCAGGCAGACCAGGCAGGCAGGCAGACCAGGCAGGCAGACCAGGCAGGCAGGCAGACCAGGCAGGCAGACCAGGCAGGCAGGCAGACCAGGCAGGCAGACCAGGCAGGCAGGCAGACCAGGCAGGCAGGCAGACCAGGCAGGCAGACCAGGCAGGCAGGCAGACCAGGCAGGCAGACCAGGCAGGCAGACCAGGCAGGCAGGCAGGCAGGCAGGCAGGCAGGCAGGCAGGCAGGCAGGCAGGCAGGCAGGCAGGCAGACCAGGCAGGCCCGGCCCTGGAAATGCAGAACATTACAAATGCACATCACAAACAGGCTTCCAGCCCATTGTGGAGAGAATAATAGGCTCCAGGGCCATGTAAACTACAGACTCTGTGCTCCTGCTTTATCACTCGTGTCCTCTCCACTCTGGTGGTGGGAGGGGGGGGGGTCCTACATGAGAGAGTACTGTCTCTCCTTTTTTAAATCAATTCTTTACCTCTGTTCCCTTGAGCATCTTTCCACGTTTGTGAGACTCTCAGGTCCTCGGGCTGTCCTATACCCACCCTAACGTGTTCGACAGCCTCCTATGGATTCTGCCTAGGCTTAAGATTTTGGACAGACGTCCCTGTCCTAGTTATTCTGAGTCGGGGACGCGTTGACGCCAAAGACGAGCCGCACGGCGTCGCGTGTTCCCAGAGTTAACTCGAGATGTATGACTCGTCTCTCCCCGGTTTGACTGATGTTTACATTGGTCGGGTCGTGTTTGCGCTGAGCTCCTTCACCCCGCATCACCCTCTTCTCCCGTGTTCATCTCGGTGCCCTGCTGTGGGCTCGTGTGTGCGGCTGCTGGCGATAGGGCCGGCGTGCCGGTGTGTTTGTTCCCCTGTTCTGACTGATGTCCTGTCTGTTTGGCCCAGTCGGGTGTATTCGTCATGAGGGCAGCGTGTTCAGAGGCACTCATGCCACGCCAGGTAAGGCAGGGAGAGATGTTATAAATAGGCACTTGCCTCTCTAGCCATGTGGAATTGATGAGTCTCAGCACATTGGGCTCTGCAGTGCCGGGTTTCATTTCTACAGTCCTGACAGCACCGACCCCCGCGCCCGGAGACGTCACGCCTGACTGGCGGCGCTGTGCAAATGTTAGCCGTGTTTGAAGACGCGTGCACGCAGACACGGTGCACTGTTCTTATTGGCTGTGTGACTAGCCATACACGCGTTCCTTAAACCCCTGTCAACCTAACAGACAGACAGGCAAGCACAGTCCTTCACTCTCCCATCCTACCTCTCTGTCTACAACCAGGCCTCCTGAAAATCACTTACAGTAACTGTTATACCAGGCAGTCTGCAGGATGCCTAACTCACCCTGGCCTTTAGTGATCAGCTGGCTTGTGATTGGCCAGTGTGCTGTAGGGTATGCTCTGGATTCAGGGGATGTGATCACAGGTAAAACAGAGCTAGCACTGTTTCTGATGGTTTGATAATCCAAAACACTGTGCACAGTGGTAAGCCTGCAGCTGTATCCAATCTACAGAGTTCCCTGTAGCATCGAGGGCTTATTATCGCTGTTTAAACAACGACAGGACCTCAGAGGAGAACCAAGTTATTTGTACTTTCTTCCAATTCTCCGCTCCCGGTGTCCAGTGGCGCACAATTCCAGTCACACCTATCCCCACCTCCCAGGTTAAACCCAGGGGCCCCCACTGCTGTGTCTCCTTCAGCAGACAGGCAGGAAGCCTCCCCAGGCAGCCCAGCTCAGCCTCAGAGCTGCAGCACTGTTCTGGGGATGCTCTGTCTCATCTCCTGGCTCACTCTAAGTTGCTGGCAAGAGCACAGTCAAATTAGCCAATAAAAATGTGTGAAATCGGTGGCTCTGAGCTGCCGAGGACACGCCAGGAGAAATAAACATCAGCGCTCGTACGACCAGGAAAGACCGGAGC
>NC_061083.1:3509419-3514419 GCF_021917145.1 Hypomesus transpacificus
GTCAGGCCTGGGCTGGGCTGGCTGGCTCTGGGCAGGGGAGTACGAGGGCTCCCATGATGGTGCTCTGACCTTTGCATCATGGGGAAGATGACAGGTAATTTCGAGGCCTCAGGGAGCCTGGAACCATACAGTCCCCCTTCCTTTATCTCTCGCCTCTCTTCATGCATCACCGGTAACCACATTCTCCTCACATCGCTCGCACACGCTCGTGCAAGCGCACACTCACACACACTCATGCACAGGCCTGCACACGGACATTTGCAAGCACACACACACTTGCAAGCACGCTCACACACACACACACACACACACACACACACACACACACATACAGACACTGTGGGAGGCTTAGCAGAGACACCCCACCCCACACCCCCACCATCGTCACAAACTCTAATCACCTGCACCCCACCCTCAAACACCTCAAATCACAGGAGGTGGCAAACTAGTAAGGCTGAGGAGAAGGAAAAAAAAGCGATGATTTAGAGTGATAATTGCATAATCACCAGTTGTGATAATTGTAATTGATGACTGCATAATTGCTAATTGCAGTCTTTATGGGTACCTCTCTCTCTCTCTTGCCTTTTCTCTGTGTCTGTAGCAGTCCTCATGTCTGTGTGTCTCTCTCTTTCTCTATCTATCTCTATGGCTCTCTCTCTCTCTCTCTATTTCTCTGTCTATCTCTCTCTGCCACTCCATCACGCCTGCCTATGTATACACACAAGGACGTCTGTCCACGCCCACTGCACACACACACACACACACACACTCTAGTGTGCGTACTCTCCTCGGCTTATCAGTAAGTATTTCCCAACAGTGTTGTCCCACAGGCCAGCGTTCAGCCCACGCTGTCTGGTCCTCCGTGAAGAGTTATGGACCTCCTCTAACAGGTTTCCTGTCTCTCCTCTCTGGAGTCTAACCCTGCTTGTAAAACCTGCTCCGAGTCCCTCCCAACAGTAGCCATGTTCTTCCTGTTATCATCAGACAAGCCTGAGAGAGAAGGGGTGGTTGTTGTCGGCTATTGTCTCCGCAATAGCTGTCCAGGCTCCTGCCAGCAAGCAGCCGGAGAACGCTAGCTAATCTCATGTGTTCGACTGGATGCGGATTAGCATCCAGGCGAAGATGAAGATGAATCTCACATCAGCGCACATTACGCCCGACACCTCGGAGTGCTTTGATGGTGGTGGTGGTGGGGGGGTGGGAGGGTGTCGGGGGCGGGTGGGAGGATAGGGGGGTGAGATGGAGGGGTATGCGTAGCGAGTGCTAACGTGATCGGGCATCAGGCAGGCGTGTGATTGATGTCTCTGCTGGCGTCTGTAGGCAGGTTAATGGTGTGATTGTGGAGGTAATCTCCGTGTTCTCTCGTTAAAGGATGATGGAGGGCCAGGAGACCCCCCTTGTCTGTGGAAAAGCGAGCCTGTTGCGCTCACGCGGTCTCGGGCGCTTCACAGACGCAGTCGAGGGACCTTTCAGACGTGTGTTCCTTAGTCAGGAGGCCATGTCAGGACAAAAAAAACATCCAGGTGTTTACCTTGTTCTGCGTGTTCCTGGTGATGCTGCTAGCTCAGTGCACACTAAGGTCTTACTGCTGACCCAACAGCCTCACGTCATGTCCTGGAAAGAGAGGGGGGGAGGGCGGGCGGGGAGGGGGGGGGGGGGCTGAGTGAAACAACACTGTCGCTGGCAGTCGGCTGAGAGCTGCAGACTGTTGCATCTGTATCGATTAGACTCTAGCCTTTCCATTTTCCATGAACTGTGGCCAGCAGCTCCGTGGCGGAGTGATGGGAGGAATTTGTTTTTGATCTTTATGATATTTCTTTAAACGTGATGCTGTCGTTAGGCCTCTCCTGGGAAGACACAAGTCATTTCCAGTAAATCAAGAGCTCTCTTGTCTGTCTCTCTCTCTCTCCCCCCTCACTGTTTTACACAGTTGTTATTTATAACCACTCTAAACAGTTCTCCCACCGATCCCATAACAGTTTTCCGTCCTCGTACTAAAATGATATTTCTGAACCGTCCAACCAATAAGGCACCGCCTTGAATCCCCATGCTCGTGACCCCCCTCACCAGAATCCACTGTGGGCGATCAGATAAAAGCTGTAATCAACACTGACAGGAATGACACAGAACAATAGATGACAATCATTTGGATTCGGTTTGCTGCTGGACCGGTGGGGGGGTGGGGGGGATGTCATTTGGACGGAGGAGAGCTGATCTGATTTAGTGTCGCGTAGAGCAGCCAGGACATTGATGCTCGGCCGCGGACGTCCTCTGACTTCCAGAACAGGAGCGCTCGAAGGGCTCTAACCCACATACCCACCAGCACAGGTGCTCTCTCCATGGGGGCAGGTGGCGGCTAATTCCCTTCCTTTGTCCCTCCTAATGAATCGTTAATTGGTTTTGCGTCGCCCGTGGAGTGGAGCGTAGCAGGTGCTGAGCGCGGGGGTCACAGAGGCCCGCGCACGCTGACCTGCCTCCTGGTGCACGCCAGCACCTACATTTAGCAGGCCAAATGTCACCTCGAAAAACACCACGGCACTGAAAGAAAAGGGGCCAATGGACCCCTCAGAACACTGCATGCTCCGGAACGCAAGCCCTGCCAGAAAAAAAAACTGTGGCGTGGCTATGCCAAACAGTATTCATGGTATCACATACCAGCTGGTTTCGCAAACTATTTATCCATGTGTTCATTTAGTTTTGACTGAGTTTGACACTCTTTCAGCATAGGGGGAAGGTACTCACGAGATAATTCTACTAGTGAGAAAAGAGGAACCTGACCAGACAGGAAGCTCACAACGACACTAGAAAGTAGAACAGTCACGCCGTGAGAGAAAAGTGACACTTCCAGTTGTACAGATCAGATATGGCAGTTGATGACTTATCACATTGTGTATCTCCCAGGAAATGACGCGGTCTGTGTGTAGTCCATGTGTTGTGGTACTAAACAGTACGTGATGTGCTTCCTGGTGTTCATTGTGATGCTGTGTCCCCCCTGCAGGTGGTAGCTCTGAACAAGCGCAGTAAGGAGGCAGAGACGGCGTTCCTGGGAATCTACAAGCAGCTCATCGAAGCCCCAGGTGAGACTTCCTCCTCCACGCCGACAACTCAACAACAGCAGCATTACTCTCAGTAACAACGCCCCATAGGAAACCATTCACCCCGGAAGAACTGCATAGCGATCGAGCGAAACCAGCGTTCAACCAAGTACACCAAAAATAACAGTTCCTGTCAAGTAGACAGATACAATAGGAGCAACAACAAAAAAAAACACTCAAAGGCGTTCCCAGACACGACGGCACCGTTGCCTGAATAAACCGTCTTAGAAAGCTCCAGAACTCTGCGTGGGGCCTCTTCAGAGCGCGGCGCAGGTCCTTGAAGGTGGCATCGCCGAGAAGAGCACACCCTTGTGGAGATTGAGCTGTTGATTGTGGAGGGCCAATTAAAGCCCAACTGTAGCTTGTTGTAGTGCGGAGAACAGGGGCTGATGAGGCCAGCAGGGAAAGATAGAGAGAAGAAAGACAGAGAGAGAGAGAAGAGAGAAAAGAAAGAGAGAGAGAGAGAGAAAGAAAGTAAGAGAATAAAAGAGAGAGAGATACAGAGGGAGACATTGTGTTTTTCTCTGTTGTTGTTTGGTGCCAGGGCAAACATACAGTATTGCTCTTTGTTGCAGGAGACGGGAGCAAGAAGCAGCCCAATCTCCGGCTTAGATCAGAGGAACACTCGTGGCGAGAGGAGAGAATGCTGTTTACAGATTCAATGAATACAAGATAAAAGTGTGTGTCATAGACCGAGCGCGGCAGCAACTGACTTTTAAAGGTCTCCATTTTTCCTTGAAGTCTCCTTCTTGATATTGCACCACATACTTTGAATGGAGTTATTTCCTTGATAAGAAAGTCTGTCTTTGAAGATCTATTCAGTTTGATTTCCTGACCTATACCTTCCTGTAGCAAAGGCTTAATGGATGCCAGCAATGGCAATGTAGAGGGACAAAGGGGTTATATTTTAAAACACGACAGGACATTGACACTCACAGACGCAGCCCTCAGATCCCAAGCTGTATGGGGATGGGTTCACCAAAAGAGATAGTTGGGTCAATCCTTCTCTTTCTTAGATACAGTCTGCTTCATCCAGCTCAGGTTGCCGTTCCATTTGCCTGTTTTGAACATCAGTGTTGAGAAAGACCCTGCCTATTCCGTGCCCGCCTATCTCCCCGTGTGCTCTGTGGATTCAGAGTCTTGGTATCTGTGTAAACCGCAGCGCCGACAGACAGGCCGGTGCAGGTTTCATCGGGTGACCCTGCATTAGCATACCCAGATGCTTATCTGCATGTGACCTTACCTGGAGTACCGCTAGCGCTAGCGTTGGGTTGGCAGGGTGACTCTGTGTCAGTGTGAACTTGGTTCCTGTATGAAGCAGTCAGTGGTATGTGTGGCCTTGTCCTCCAGTCCAGTTCTAATGATTTTTTGCCCTATTTTACAAAGTAGCCAACCACCAAAGTAGCCAACCGATGCCCTATATCTGGGAAGTCTCAGCATTTAGGTTAGATTTGTTGTTCTTCCCCCCCCCCTCTCTGTTTAGGAAAAGGAGTCACAACAGCAACACGGTTTCTATATTGGCCCCCCCGCGCAGAATCTGCCATCTGTGAGGTGGGCTGCGCTAGACTAAGCCTGTTTATCATTGCGAATCTTGCCGGTCTTGTCCAAGGTCACCCCCCTGCCCAGAATGGATCGCTCCAGGTACACCAGAGCACAGTCATTTGGCTGTGGTCCCCCTATTTCTCTCTCTCCTCCCCTCTAACACAACACTGAGCTTTCCCACCATTTCCCCCCCCCCCCCCCCCCCCCCCCCAACAAACGCTTCAGCTCATGTATTTTTAATCCAGAGACAGATGCAATTATTCTTTACACGCCGTCCTCGTTAATCTTAATGCCGTTATTACTATTCATCGCGGACGATTCCAACCCTCACCCCCCCCCCCCCTTATTATTTCATTTGAAAAG